>NC_141873.1:239535360-239838390 GCF_056163025.1 Triticum urartu
CATGGTCTAAGGAAAAGATACTTGACATTGGAAAACTCTAGCAAACGAACTATACGATCTTATGCTATGTTTAGGATTGGGTCTTGTCCATCACATCATTCTCCTAATGATGTGATCTCATTATCAATGACATCCAATGTCCATAGTCAGGAAACCATGACTATCTGTTGATCAACGAGCTAGTCAACTAGAGGCTTACTAGGGACATGTTGGTGTCTATTATTCACACATGTATTACGATTTCCGGATAATACAATTATAGCATGAATAAAGACAATTATCATGAACAAGGAAATATAATAATAATGCTTTTATTATTGCCTCTAGGGCATATTTCCAACAGCTCGTTGATCAAAGATGGTTAAAGTTTCCTAACCATAGACATGTGTCATTTGATAACGAGATCACATCATTAGGAGAATGATGTGATGGACAAGACCCATCTGTTAGCTTAGCATATTGATTGTTCAGTTTATTGCTACTGCTTTCTTAATGTCAAATACATATTCCTTCGGCTATGAGATTATGCAACTCCCAGATACCGGAGGAATACATTATGTGCTATCAAATGTCACAACGTAAATGGGTGATCATAAAGATGCTTTGCAGGTATCTCCGAAGGTGTTTGTTGAGTTGGCATAGATCGAGATTAGGATTTGTTACTCCGAGTATCGGAGAGGTATCTCTAGGCCCTCTCAGTAATACACATCATAAGAAGCCTTGCAAGC
Organism: Triticum urartu; assembly: GCF_056163025.1. NCBI lineage: Eukaryota > Viridiplantae > Streptophyta > Magnoliopsida > Poales > Poaceae > Triticum > Triticum urartu. The sequence continues at coordinate 239,536,089 of NC_141873.1, forward strand.
AAAGTGTCTAATGAGTTAGTTGCAAGATGATATATTACGGAACGAGTAAAGAGACTTGTCAGTAACGAGATTGAAGTAGGTATGAAGATACCGATGATCAAATCCCGAGAAACACTACAAAAAAAGACACATCCGTGACATTTTGGGTCGAACGAATTTTTTTCTGTCATGCTTATGACACTTCTATGATGATAATTGTGACAAAAGCGCGTATCATCATAGATGTGGTGGGCTCCTACTTCTATGACAAAAAAATCATGACAGAAAATGGCCTTTTTGTTCTGGGCGGGCCAGGGACGCACCTGCATGACATTCTTTGGTCCGTCCATGACAGAAAAAATCATGGTAGAAGCGAGGGCGAGGAAAATTTCGGGGAGTTCCATGTTACGGTGGATGGTCGGGGCCGAGCGATGCACGTAGGGATTGCACATTTCTCTTGTACATGTACGCGTGCGGGTGTCAGGCATTGGGCTCTAAATAAACCCGAGCGAGGCGTTCGCTTACTGAACCCGAGCGATTGCACTGGCTACGCGTTACTGAACCCAAGCGATCGATTGATCCCTGGCTATTAACTGAACCCGATCGAGCGATTCCTTCACTACTGTTGCTAACTGAAACCGATCGAACTTGCTGCCTCTTGATGAACAACGAGCGTTGTTGGGGGTTGGATGAACTGGACCCCGTGGTAGTAGGTCGTTGCCGCTGGATGAACAGGGATCCCGAGGAGGCCGCCGCACCCCAGCCGGTTGGGGGTGGATGAATAGGACCCCGTGGAGGCTCTATGAACAGCAGACGGTGGAGGTTGGATGAACAGTAGCCCGTGGAGGTTGGAGGAGGTCGACGGTGGATGAACAGTAGCCCGTGGAGGCTGGAGCGAGGAAGTAGACGGTGGATGAACAGGACCCCATCGACCATAGGCGCTCCAACACAAGTCTGTTTCCTCCGTTTTGCGGTACACCACACCCCTCCCGTTCAACAGGACCCCATTTCAACCATACGCAGTCGAACACAAGTCAGTTTCCTCCATTTTGTGGTATGCCAAACCCTTCCCGATGAACTGGACCCTGTTTCAACTGTACGCGGTCGAACAGAGGCCCTGTTTCCTCCGTTCTGCGGTACGCCAGACCTTGTTTTGGCTGTTCCGTCCAAGCCGGTTGGCTTCCGGTCAAGGGGTATCCATCCGTCTCTTCGTGGCTGGGTGAAGCTTTCCGCAAGATGTCATGGCGCTTCTCCATGCATCCCAGCCATCCGCTGGTTTCTCCAGGGTGCCCGTCAACCATCCTCCACCTAGTAGTGAATTAGAAGTCCATCTTGATCTTGAAGTCATGGGGTTGTCATCATCTTGACTCTCACATCTCCCTTATGAATCGCTCAACCAACCCCGTCTACGAGCATAGCAAAATAAACTACATCGTCCCGGGCAATGGTAACAAGGGGAATTGGGTTCATCCTACCTCATGATACTACTCAAGAACATAACTTAAAAATTCTCCTACTGCATGCATGGTGGGGAGGAACAATTCTAATGCAACAAAATCATAGGTATTGTAAAACATGATCAAATGACTTGCCTGGCTGACGGTCTTCAAACGCTAGTGACTCAAGATAGCAAGCTTCGCACTCCGGAAATTCTATCGAGTCAAACAATAGCACAAATAAGTATTTCACTAATGACATATCAGCAAACTGAAGGAAAACACACAAGCACTCAAACCAAAATCAAAGAAAACTCGAGGAAAACAAAATCAAGGTTTCCATCACATCAAGCAACAACAAAGAAATAGTTTTAACCTACTAACACTTTTCTTTACAGAACCAAAACAATGATTTTACTAACTAACATAAAGGAAAACAGCATACAAACTAGGTGCAAAAAGAATCAAACCAATATCTATTATAGAACTCCTCTTATACCTAAAACAAAACTAATAAGGAAATAAAATAACACTTTTTATTTTGCTGTAAATAAATGTTCACCCTCTGTAACTACAGAAACTAATCTAAAATAAATTATAACATAGGAAAAATAAAATTTAAAAATAACTAGAACAGCAGAAAACAATAGCAAGCTAAATAAACTAGAAAAGCTTGTTTTTGCATAAAAACTATTTTTAATAAGGACTATAAATGCCCAAATAAATCCCTACTGCTAGGCAAGGTCAAAACAAAGCAGTGAAAAAAGAATCACTAAAATAAAATAATCCTAACTCAATTTATAGCAGAAAAACTAATCTGACTAAAACTAATATAAAACAATTTTTAAAAACCTGAACATGGCCGAATCTAATTTTCTGCAGCAACTATAGGAAATTTGCAAACTAGAGCAAAAAGAATCAACTAAAAATATAAAATAACTTAAAAGATATAGATTTTACAAAACTGAAACTATTCTGTTAAAAACAGAAACGAAAATTAAAATAAAACAACTAGGCGCTAATGGGCCGAAATAGTGAGCGCTCTAAAACTAAACAGCGCCTAAGCGATTAATAGACCACTGCGTCCACGAACTAAAAGAAATAAACTGATCGGGCCGGTCCAACTAAACCACAACTTAAAATAAACCGATCTACCGAAACTAAACCGGTCTACTAAAGAAAAACCAAACTCTTCGCGTGATCTAATCTAGTCCCTAGATTGGAAATTGGACGGTGGTGGGGAGTCCGGTGGCTTACAGCGGCGGTCGACGGCGAGGTGGGCTTGGGCATTGGTGGCGGGGGTGCTCCGGTGGTCCGGGGCGGCGGCGGAGTCGTCGGGCGGGTGCGGCAGCTCGAGGGGAGCTCGGGGATGGAGTGAGTGGAGCTCGGGGACGACAGAGGCGAGTGGGATGAGCTCGGCGGGGCTCCTGGTGCTCTGCAACTCCGGCGGCGGGCGGTGATGCTCGGGGCGGCGACTTCGGTCGTTCCTGGACGATGAGAGGATGTCAAAGAGGTGAGTAACGAAGAGGGGGTTCGGATGAAGGTGCTTAGAGGTAAGGGGAATCCTCACCGGGGTCGGTAGCGGCGGCGAACCGAGGTGGCGGCGGCGAGATGCGTTTGGCGAGGGCGAGAGCTACGGTGGGAGTTGAGGTAGGGTTTTTGGGGGGTTTGGAAGAGGAGGCCGAGGGGTTTATATAGGGCAACTTCTTGGGGAGGAGGTCAACTCGGGATCACGATCCCAGGAAGATCGGAACCGCGGCGCGCTCTGGACGTGCTCTGGTTCAGTTTCGTGAGCGAGGGGTTGGGGATGAGGGCGGGTCCCGCGGTCAGTGAGAGAGAGGGAGATCGAGAGAGAGGGAGAGCGATCGGGCGGCCGATCGGAACGGGGTCGGCGCGTGTGGCGCGCTGGGCTGCGTCGGGTGGCCGGCTGGTGGGCTGCGGCTCGGCGCTGCTGGGCTTGCTGGCTCGGGCGTCGGCTGGGCCGGTTGGCCTGGCTCGCGCCTGGGTCTTTTCCTATTTTTTTTAATTACGACATAGAGAGAAAACTAATATAAGAGAAAACTATAATATTTTATATAGGACATATATATATATCAATAAAATCAGAAAAATAAATCCTACAACGTGAACATTTTTCCAGAGGCAAAACAGAAACAAAATAAAAACATTTTTTTGTAGATTCCAAATAAAATCAAATTTGAATTCAAACTTTTTTGGCAATATTTTATTCTGACAGTTTTCTTTGGAGTGTCATGTTTACTCCTCTCATACCTTTGCTCAAGTATTTGTCAGGTATTTTTGAAATAAATTTCAATTGCCAAAATCAAATTCAAATCAAATAAAACTCAAATGCCTCTGAAATTTCCAAATGCCACTCAATTCAAACAAAATGCATAGATGCTTAGCTAATAATTGTAAAACATTCCAAATTGAAAATTTGGGATGTTACATTGCAAGATAAATAGATCATGTTGGCCAAACAAAACCCAAATATCGGAGAAGAAATATGAGGCTATAAGCAATCATGCATAAAAGATATCAAAGAAACTCAAATACTTTCATGGATATAAAAAGATAGATCTGATCATAAACTCAAAGTTCATTCGATGCCAACAAACACACCGCCAAAAGAGTTACATCATATGGATCTCCCAGAGACCATTGTATTGAGAATTCAGCGAGAGAGAGGAAGCCATCTAGCTACTAACTACGGACCCCAAAGTTTACAAAGAACTACTCACGCATCATCGGAGAGGCACCAATGGAGGTGGTGAACCCCATCCGTGATGGTGTCTAGGTTGGATCTGGTGGTTCTGGACTCTGCGGCGGCTGGAATTGATTTTCGTCGACTCCCCTAGGGTTTATGGAATATTGGGGTATTTATAGAGCAAAGAGGCGGTCTAGGGGACACCCGAGGTGGGCACAACCCACCAGGGCGCGCCTAGGCCTCCTGGCGCGCCCTGGTGGGTTGTGCTCTCCTCGGAGCACCCCCCAGGCGCAGCCTTGGCCCATTAGGTGTCTTCTAGTCCAAAAAAATCTCCGTAAAGTTTCGTTGCATTTGGACTCCGTTTGGTATTGATTTCCTACGATGTAAAAAACATGCAGCAACTGGCACTTGGCACTATGTCAATAGGTTAGTACCAAAAAATGATATAAAATGACTATAAGATGATTATAAAACATCCAAGATTGATAATATAATAGCATGGAACAATAAAAAATTATAGATACGTTGGAGATGTACAGCTGTACGTACGTGTACACGGTTTTGACTGGACTGCCTGAACTGCTACCGCTCCTTACTCAGCCACAGTTCATCGTGGCAGACAGACCGACCGACCGGTATGTACACAGACAATGCTACATACGCTTCGACCGGTGGGTCCAAACTGTCAGGGAGGATAAGGACACACTTCCTTGTATGCGAAGATATAGCTGGTGGGTCCCAGCCATCTGGGGGAAGAATCATTTTTTCCCATAATAAGGATGCACTTCCTTGCGTGCGATTATGTAGCTGGTGGGTCCCAGTTGTCAGGGGGAGAAAACATTATTTTTAGGGTAAAAAGATGCAGTTGCATGCATGCGTCCATGGGCATGGTGCATCCCCACTATCAGCCTCTCCACGCACAGTCATCTTCTGATGACTCTCGTTTGTTGACCACGTTGACCACACCGTGTAGAGCATGAAGGAAATATGCCCTAGAGGCAATAATAAAGTTGTTATTTTATATTTCCTTATATCATGATAAATGTTTATTATTCATGCTAGAATTGTATTAATCGGAAACTTGATACATGTGTGGATACATAGACAAAACACCGTGTCCCTGGTAAGCCTCTACTAGACTAGCTCGTTAATCAAAGATGGTTAAGTTTCCTAACCATGGACATGAGTTGTCATTTGATAACGGGATCACAACATTAGGAGAATGATGTGATGGACAAGACCCATCTGTTAGCTTAGCATATTGATCGTTTAGTTTTATTGCTATTGCTTTCTTCATGTCAAATACATATTCCTTCGACTATGAGATTATGCAACTCCCGGATACCGGAGGAATACCTTGTGTGCTATCAAACGTCACAACGTAACTGGGTGATTATAAAGATGCTCTACAGGTTTATCCGAAGGTGTTTGTTGGGTTGGCATAGATCGAGATTAGGATTTGTCACTCTGAGCATCGGAGAGGTATCTTTGGGCCCTCTCGGTAATACACATCATAAGAATCCTTGCAAGCAAAGTAACTAATGAGTTAGTTACAATATGATGTATCATGGAACGAGTAAAGAGACTTGCCAGTAACGAGATTGAACTAGGTATGTGGATACCGACGATCGAATATCGGGCAAGTAACATACTGATGGACAAAGGGAATAACGTATGTTGTCACAATGGTTCAACCGATAAAGATCTTCGTAGAATATGTAGGAGCCAATATGAACATCCAAGTTCCGCTATTGGTTATTGACCATAGAGGTGTCTCGGTCATGTCTATGATTGCTCTCTGGTTATAGCGCCAGAAAAGCTCATGTCTGCTTGGACTACGTCGGTATTTCCCCAAAGAGGAAGGGATGATGCAGCACAGCGATGGTAGGTATTTCCATCAGTGAAGAAACCAAGGTTATCGAACCAGTAGGAGAACCAAACAACACAACGTAAACAACACCTGCACACAAATAACAACACCTCGCAACCCGACGTGTTAAAGGGGGTGTCAATCCCTTTCGGGTAACGATGACAGAAAATTGTAGTAGATTGAAATAATAGATCACAAATAAAATAAATTGCAGCAAAGTATTTTTGTATTTTTGGTTTAATAGATCTGAATAAAAATGCTAAGGAAAAGTAGATCACAAGCAAATATATGAGGAAGAAGACCCGGGGGTCGTAGGTTTTACTAGTGGCTTCTCTCGAGAAAAATAGCAAACGGTGGATAAACAAATTACTGTTGGGTAATTAATAGAACCTCAAATAATTATGACGATATCCAGGAAATGATCATTACATAGGCATCACGTCCAAGATTAGTAGATCGACTCCTGCGTGCATCTACTACTATTACTCCACACATCGACCGCTATCCAGCATGCATCTATTGTATTAAGTTCATGGAAAATGGAGTAATGCAATAAGAACGATGACATGATGTAGACAAGATCCGTTTATCTATTGCATAGATATAGATCCCGTCTTTTTATCCTTAGTAGCAACGATACATACGTGCCGGTTCCCTTTTCTGTCACTGGGATCAAGCACCGTAAGATCGAACCCACTACCGGGCACCTCTTCCCATTGCAAGATAAATAGATGAAGTTTGCTAAATAAAACCCAAATATCGGAGAAGAAATATGAGGCTATAAGCAATCATGCATAAAAGATATCAAAGAAACTCAAATACTTTCATGGATATAAAAAGATAGATCTGATCATAAACTCAAAGTTCATTCGATGCCAACAAACACACCGCCAAAAGAGTTACATCATATGGATCTCCCAGAGACCATTGTATTGAGAATTCAGCGAGAGAGAGGAAGCCATCTAGCTACTAACTACGGACCCCAAAGTTTACAAAGAACTACTCATGCATCATCGGAGAGGCACCAATGGAGGTGGTGAACCCCATCCGTGATGGTGTCTAGGTTGGATCTGGTGGTTCTGGACTCTGCGGCGGCTGGAATTGATTTTCGTCGACTCCCCTAGGGTTTATGGAATATTGGGGTATTTATAGAGCAAAGAGGCGGTCTAGGGGACACCCGAGGTGGGCACAACCCACCAGGGCGCGCCTAGGCCTCCTGGCGCGCCCTGGTGGGTTGTGCTCTCCTCGGAGCACCCCCCAGGCGCAGCCTTGGCCCATTAGGTGTCTTCTAGTCCAAAAAAATCTCCGTAAAGTTTCGTTGCATTTGGACTCCGTTTGGTATTGATTTCCTACGATGTAAAAAACATGCAGCAACTGGCACTTGGCACTATGTCAATACGTTAGTACCAAAAAATGATATAAAATGACTATAAGATGATTATAAAACATCCAAGATTGATAATATAATAGCATGGAACAATAAAAAATTATAGATACGTTGGAGACGTACAGCTGTACGTACGTGTACACGGTTTTGACTGGACTGCCTGAACTGCTACCGCTCCTTACTCAGCCACAGTTCATCGTGGCAAACAGACCGACCGACCGGTATGTACATCGAGATAGCAAGCTTGGCACTCCGGAAATTCTATCGAGTTAAACAATAGCACAAATAAGTATTTCACTAATGACATATCAGCAAACTAAAGGAAAACACACAAGCACTCAAACCAAAATCAAAGAAAACTCGAGGAAAACAAAATCAAGGTTTCCATCACATCAAGCAACAAAGAAATAGTTTTAACCTACTAACACTTTTCTTTACAGAATCAAAACAATGGTTTTACTAACTAACATAAAGGAAAACAGCATACAAACTAGGTGCAAAAAGAATCAAACCAATATCTATTATAGAACTCCTGTTATACCTAAAACAAAACTAATAAGAAAATAAAATAACACTTTTTATTTTGTTGTAAATAAATGTTCACCCTCTGTAACTACAGAAACTAATCTAAAATAAATTATAACACAGGAAAAATAAAATTTAAAAATAACTAGAACAGCAGAAAACAACAGCAAGCTAAATAAACTAGAAAAGCTTGTTTTCGCATAAAAACTATTTTTAATAAAGACTATAAATGCCCAAATAAATTCCTACTGCTAGGCAAGGTCAAAACAAAGCAGTGAAAAAAAGAATCACTAAAATAAAATAATCCTAACTCAATTTATAGCAGAAAAACTAATCTGACTAAAACTAATATAAAACAATTTTTAAAAACCTGAACATGGCCGAATATAATTTTCTACAGCAACTATAGGAAATTTGCAAACTAGAGCAAAAAGAATCAACTAAAAATATTAAATAACTTAAAAGATATAGATTTTACAAAACTGAAACTATTCTGTTAAAAACAGAAACGAAAATTAAAATAAAACAACTAGGCGCTAACGGGCCGAAATAGTGAGCGCTCTAAAACTAAACAGCGCCTAAGCGATTAATAAACCACTGCGTCCACGGGCTAACAGAAATAAACTGATCGGGCCGGTCCAACTAAACCACAACTTAAAATAAACCGATCTAACCGAAACTAAACCGGTCTACTAAAGAAAAACCAAACTCTTCGTGTGATCTAATCTAGTCCCTAGATTGGAAATCGGACGGTGGTGGGGAGTCCGGTGGCTTACAGCGGCGGTCGACGGCGAGGTGGGCTCGGGCGTTGGTGGCGGGGGTGCTCCGGTGGTCCGGGGCGGCGGCGGAGTCGTCGGGCGGGTGCGGCAGCTCGAGGGGAGCTCGGGGATGGAGTCAGTGGAGCTCGGGGACGACAGAGGCGAGTGGGACGAGCTCGGCGGGGCTCCTGGTGCTCTGCAACTCCAGCGGCGGGCGGTGATGCTCGGGGCGGCGACTTTGGTCGTTCCTGGGCGATGAGAGGATGTCAAAGAGGTGCGTAACGAAGAGGGGGTTCGGGTGAAGGTGCTTAGAGGTAAGGGGAATCCTCACCGGGGTTGGTAGCGGCGGCGAACCGAGGCGGCGGCGGCGAGATGCGTTTGGCGAGGGCGAGAGCTATAGTGGGAGTTGAGGCAGGGTTTTGGGGGGGGGGGGTTCGGAAGAGGAGGCCGAGGGGTTTATATAGGGCAACTTTCTTGGGGAGGAGGTCGACTCGGGATCACGATCCCAGGAAGATCGGAACCGTGGCGCGCTCTGGACGTGCTCTGGTTCGGTTTTGTGTGCGAGGGGTTGGGGATGAGGGCGGGTCCCGCGGTTAGTGAGAGAGAGGGAGATCGAGAGAGAGGGAGAGCGATCGGGCGGCCGATAGGAACGGGGTCGGCGCGTGTGGCGCGCTGGGCTGCGTCGGCTGGCCGGCTGGTGGGCTGCGGCTCGGCGCTGCTGGGCTTGCTGGCTCGGGCGTCGGCTGGGCCGGTTGGCCTGGCTCGCGCCTGGGTCTTTTCCTATTAATTTTTTTTGAATTACTACAGAGAGAGAAAACTAATATAAGAGAAAACTATAATATTTTATATAGGACATATATATATCAATAAAATCAGAAAATTAATCCTACAAGGTGAACATTTTTCCAGAGACAAAACAGAAACAAAATAAAAACATTTTTTTTGTAGATTCCAAATAAAATCAAATTTGAATTCAAACTTTTTTGGCAATATTTTCTTCTGACATTTTTCTTTGGAGTGCCATGTTTACTCCTCTCATACCTTTGCTCAAGTATTTGTCAGGTATTTTTGAAATAAATTTCAATTGCCAAAATCAAATTCAAATCAAATAAAACTCAAATGCCTCTGAAATTTCCAAATGCCACTCAATTCAAACAAAATGCATAGATGCTTAGCTAATAATTGTAAAACATTCCAAATTGAAAATTTGGGATGTTACAAACCTACCCACCTTAAGATGAATCTCGCCCTCGAGATTCGGGTTGGCTAGCAAATAGGTGTGCGTGGTCTTGGCAGAGACCTTCTTCTCGCTCCCAGGTGGCTTCCTCCTCGGAGTGGTGGTTCCACAGAACCTTGCAGAACTTGATGATCCTGCTGCGGGTAACTCTGTTCGTAGTCTCGAGAATTCTGACGGGTTTCTCCTCATAAGTCAGATCACTGTCGAGCTGTATGGCCTCTAGGGGCACTGTGTCTCTCAAAGGAATATCAGCCATCTCAGCATGGCATTTCTTCAGCTGGGAAACATGGAAGACATCGTGAACTCCTGACAATCCTTCCGGTAATTCCAGCTTTTATGCAACTTCTCCTCTGCGTTCGAGGATTTTTTTAGGGGCCTATGAAACGGGGTGCTAACTTTCCTTTAACACCAAATCTCTTGATTCCACGAAGTGGGGACACACGGAGATATGCTCGGTCTCCAACTTCATACATTATCTCCTTGCGTTTACTGTCGGCATAACTCTTCTATATCGACTGGGCTATCTTGAGTCTATCTCGAATCAGCTTGACTTTCTCTTCGGAGTCTCTGATAAGATCGAGACCAGAAAGTTTTCGGTCTCCAACACCATCCCACAGCAATGGTGTTCTGCACCTCCTGCCGTATAGAGCTTCGAAAGGGGCCATCTTTAGACTGGTCCGATAGCTTTTGTTGTACGAGAACTCTGCGTATGGCAAATTGTCATCCCAGCTAGACCCATAGTCTAGCGCACAGGCTCTCAACATGTCCTCCAGAATCTGGTTGACTCTTTCGGTCTATCCATCTGTCTGCGGATGAAAAGCTGTACTGAACTCCAGCCTCGTACCAAGGTTTCATGCAACTGATTCCAAAACTTTGAGGTAAATTGTGTTCCTCTGTCTGACACAATACTCCTCGGAACTCCATGCAGACATACGATCCTGGTCATATATATCTTGGCTAACTTAGCACTAGTATATGTGGTCTTCACGGGAATGAAATGAGCTACCTTGGTCAAGCGATCAACCACTACCCAGATAGAATCATAACCTGAACGGGTCCTGGGTAATCCTGTGATAAAATCCATTCCAAGTTTTTCCCATTTCCACTCAGGAATCGGCAGTGGTTGAAGTAACCCTGCCGGCTTCTAATGTTCCGCCTTTACTCACTGACAAACATCGCATACTGCTACGTACTTGACAATGTCCTTCTTCATACCTGTCCACCAGAAACTTTCCTTCAAGTCCAGATACATCTTGGTGTTGCCTGGGTGAATCGAGTACGGTGAATCATGGGCCTCCTGAAGAATTAATTTCCGGACCTCTGGGTCATTAGGCACATAGATACGATCCTCGAACCATAAAGTTCCGTGTTCATCCTCACGAAAACCTTTAGCCTTTCTGTTACTCATCTTTTCCTTTATCTCTGCAATTTCCTTGTTTGTCTTCTGCGCTTCACGGATCTTTTCGGTCAGAGTGGACTGAATATCCAAGGTGGCGACAAATCCTCTTGGTACTATTTCCAATCGGAGATCTCTGAGATCGTCGGCTAAATTCTGAGGTAATCCTCCAGCTATGAGGGTGTTCACATGGCTTTTATGGCTCAAGGCATCTGCTACAACATTTGCTTTCCCTGGGTGATAATGCAATCTCATATCATAGTCCTTGATCAATTCAAGCCATCTCCTTTGTCTGAGGTTCAACTACTTCTGCGTGAAAATGTACTTCAAGCTCTTATGATCCGTGTAAACATCACAACTATTTCCGACAAGGAAATGTCTCCAGGTCTTGAGTGCGTGCACTACGGCTGCTAACTCCAAATCGTGTGTGGCATAATTCATCTCATGAGGTCGTAGCTGTCTGGAGGTATAAGCTACAACTTTTCCTTCCTACATGAGCACTCCTCCGAGCCCTTGACGAGAAGCGTCACAATACACCTGATAATCCTTGTGTATGTCCAGCAAAATGAGTATTGGGGCTGTAACCAGACGTTTCTTCAACTCCTGAAAACTGGCTTCACAATCCTCGGTCCAAATGTACTTGGTTTCCTTCTTCAACAGCTCGGACATGGGTTTAGCAATCTTGGAGAAATTCTCAATAAATCTCCGATAATATCCTGCGAGTCCGAGAAAACTGCGGATCTCCTTGACTGAGGTGGGGGATTGCCAGTTGGTGACCGATTCAACCTTGGTGGGGTCGACTGCTATTCCTTCTCCTGAAATAACATGTTCGAGGAATCCGACTTCCTTCAACCAAAATTCACATTTGCTGAACTTGGCATATAACTGATGTTCTCGGAGTTGCTCCAGGACTAGACGCAGATGTTCCTTGTGCTCTTCCTCGCTCTTGGAGAAAACCAATATGTCATCAATGAACACCATGACAAACTTGTCCAAATATTCCATAAATACCTTGTTCATCATGCTCATGAAATACGCAGGGGCATTAGTCAATCCGAATGACATGACGGTATACTCATATAAACCATACCTGGTGGTGAAGGCTGTTTTGGGTATATCATGTTCACGAATCTTCAACTGATGATACCCTGATCGAAGATCGATCTTGGAAAATACTTTGGCTCCGACTAGCTGATCAAATAAATCATTAATCATCGGTAGAGGGTACTTATTCTTGATGGTCACGTCGTTCAGTGAACGATAATCTACAACCATTCTCAGGGTTCCATCCTTCTTCTCTACCAAAAGAACTGGGGCTCCCCAAGGTGACGAACTTGGGCGAATACATCCTTTCTCCAATAATTCCTTGATCTGCTGCTTTATCTCTTCCAAATCATTCGGGGGCATCCGATAAGGTCTCTTGGATATTGGGGCTGTGCCAGGTAATAACTCGATCAAAAATTCTATTTCTCTATCCGGTGGCATTCCTGGTAATTCTTCCGGAAATACATCCAGAAAATCTTGTACTACAGGCACTTCCTCCTGAACCACTCCTGTGAGGGAATTCACCCGCTTCTTTATCGGTGTGCGTCTGGATACATACTTGATCCTCTTCTGCTCCGGGGTGGTGAGCAAAATCGTCTTGCGGGCACAGTCGATGTTCCCTTCAAACTTCGTCAACCAGTCCATGCCTAGGATCACGTCCAATCCCTGGGATTCTAAGACTGAGGTCTACGGGAAAATCATGATTTCCGATGCTGAGGGTTGAATGACAGCCTAAGCCTGCCATCATCTCTCCTCTTGGAGAAGTGACTTGGATCGGGGTTCTAAGGGTCCTAGTGGGCAACCCATACTTTTCCACAACTACCCTTGATATGAATGAATGCGTTGCACCGGAATCAAAGAGTACCAATACTGGACGTGAATTTAATAAAAACTTACCAACCATAGTTTCTGGCTGATCATAGACATCCTCCACGTCAATGTGATTCACCTGAGCACGAGGAAAAGGGTTGGGCTTCTTTGCTGAGCTTCCATTGCCGTTGCCGTTTCCATTCGTCTGCTTGGCCTCCGGGCAGTCGGTGGCATAGTGTCCTGTCTTCTGGCACTTGAAACAGGTGATGTGACTCAAATCCTTCTGAGCCGGGGCGGGACGATGTTGGTTGCCATTGCCTCCATTGCCTGACTTGGGGTTGTTGTCGTGGTTGCGATTGTTCCCATTCCCTCCATGGTTATGTCCTCCATGATTGTGTCCTCCATGGGTGTGATGGCTATGTCCTCCCGAGTATGGGGCATAGCGGGGCTTCTGTTGAGTTCCGGAGTTGTACTTTCCCTGGCTATATTTCCGCTTGCGGCTTTCAATTTGCTGCTGCATGCCTTCAACTATAGTGGCCTTGTCTACCAGCTCCTGGTAGTTGTTGAAAGTAGCCACCATTAACTGCATTCCCAGCTCATCATTGAGTCCCTCAAGAAACTTCTCCTGTTTTGCGGCATCTATGTCCACGTCATCTGGGGCATGTCGAGATAACTTGTTGAACTCATCCACATACTGCCCCACAGTATGGTTCCCCTGGCGTAAGTTGCGTAACTCACGCTTCTTCAGACTCATGGCTCCAGCTGAGACATGCGCGGTGCAGAAAGCCCGCTGGAACTGATCCCATGTCATGGTGGCGACCGGATAAGTGGCCGTGTAGTTTTCCCACCAAGAGGCTGCAGGTCCATTCAGTTGATGTGCGGCAAAACGCACCTTCTCAGCATCTGTGCATCCAGCAGTTGTTAGATCCCTTCCGATCTTGCGGAGCCAATCATCAGCTACAATCGACTCGGTGCTACTAGAGAACACCGGCGGATTCAGCCTTAGGAACTAGGTCAGGTTATCGACAGGGGGTGGTGGCGGTGGATTGTTGTTGTTATTGCCTTGGTTTTGGATGAGCATTTGCATTAAGGCATTCTGCTGTTGAATCAGCTGGGTGAGCTCCGGCGGAAAAGTGAAACCGGGGTCACGTCTCGGAGGCATCTGGTGTTATGGAGTGGATGAGAAATTAGAATAGAACAAGGGTCTAATGAGAAAATAGCACTACCCAAATGAATGCACAAACAAAATCACACCAATCATTTATTCATTCATCTCAAGCAAGGTTCAAACCCGGATTACAAGATCTCACGACTAATCGAAAATAATGGCCTAACTGATCGACGAAAATAAAATAACATGGCGGTCGACTAAATGTCTTCATCAATTATCCCTGCGTCCTCTGGTGCGTCGTCCTCTGGTGCGGCGCCTCCTCTTGCGGCTTCCTTTGGTGGAGCTCTCTTCATAATCCTGGTCATTGCTCACGAGAGGTCCATCATCTCCACTCGGGAAAAGGTCTTCTCCCAGATCCATCTTCTCCTCCAGTGTGGCAATATATTTCTTCCGGTCCTCGAGTCTTTCCATAAAATCCTTGACTTCATCCTCATGCTCATAGTGGGCTTCACGTGCTGGATCCTCTAGTTCAATTTCACGAAGATGCAACTTTTGGACCGTCTTCAAGCTCCTGCGCATCTGAATCTCTAGAGCCCTGATGTGAGCCTCCAAGTCTTGGACATATGAGCGAACGGAGTCGTCATCTATGGTGCGGATAATCTCTCCATCTGCAGTCCTGCGAGAAATCATGGTGTGGTCTGATCCAACAAGCTTGGTCATGTATTCCTCCTGGATGCGTCCAAGTGCACCATGAACTGCTATGTCTCTCCCGAGTATCCAAGTGGGAGCAGTGAACTTGAAGTCAACGGGCGCTGAGAGGCTTCCGAAAGTTCTCCCTGGTATGTGCACCTTAATCCTATAACGACGGTCTTCTGGAAATGCCATGATAGGGGTCCCGGTGATAGACGGCAGAGCAATCTTCAATTCCTTGGTGATCTGGACCAGCCTCCTGCCGAAAAGCATTGTCTCATCTGGCTAGCAAAACTCCAGGAGCAGAACTGGGATGAACTTGACGGCCATCTAGAATGTTGAAATCAGAGAGAAGTCAGAAATGAACAGGGGAGTATTACGGAATGATAAGGACATAAAATAAAATAGTTTCTTCCTATGGCTTTCCGATCCTAGGGGTTACGTCCTACGGTCAGCGTGTGCTCTGATACCATCTCTGTAACGACCCGACCCAAAATCGGTCAAGTCTCTGTGTAGCTGTACCATCCCAAGATCATGCTGGCACACACAGTACATTGATGAAAAGATTCAAAGTTCAATCACACCTGAATTTATTACACGATTCTCATATCGAGTCTTTATTACAATAGAATAAATTCGGCCGAAGGCCAACTCATGAGAAATAAACTAAATAAGCTGCGGAAGTGTAGACTAATAGCGAGTCCATCCGACTCCATAGGGCAATCGCCAAGCGTGGATCGTAGCCTCACTCCTGGCCGGAAAACTCCTCTGCAACATAAGACATTGCAGCCGTGTAGGTCAGCATTTTGAATATGCTGGCAAGTCATAGAGAGAACAACAATAATAATGCTAACACTATATGCAATTTGGCTGTGGGGCTCTGAGTTTTATATTTTTGTGAAAAAGCCAATTTTTCCCTATGACAAAAGGACTGTCTTGCAATTACTACAAAATGTTGGTTGTTATTGAGATGGTTCCGCCAACCAATGTCTCATTACCATTTATTAAATAACCCCTCAATTAATTTATTATGTTTGGTGTTGAGATTTCCGAAATACTCCAATTTCCAGAGGCTCATCTGTCCGTAACCGGGGACACGGCTAATCGATTAGGTTGTTACTCTGCAGAGTCTTGTGCACTTTACCCGCAAGAATCGTTCCCTCCTTTATGTCCTCGCACTGCCTGGTGTTTGAAGACGGGATGAACGAAATAGGGTCTTCCGTAGAGTTTCTCTGAGCACTACCGGTACCCATCCATGTCCTACCGTTCTTCTACATCTGCTGGCACCGTCCATCCAGAGTCACGCCTAAGGTCAACCCAGCCAGAGCCCATAATGGCATGCGGCCGCACATGTAAGCTTCCGGTCAAGGGGTATCCATCCGTCTCTTCGTGGCTGGGTGAAGCTTTCCGCAAGATGTCATGGCGCTTCTCCATGCATCCCGGCCATCCGCTGGTTTCTCCAGGGTGCCCGTCAACCATCCTCCACCCAGTAATGAATTAGAAGTCCATCTTGATCTTGAAGTCATGGGGTTGTCATCATCTTGACTCTCACATCTCCCTTATGAATCTCTCAACCAACCCCGTCTACGAGCATAGCAAAATAAACTACATCGTCCCGGGCAATGGTAACAAGGGGAATTGGGTTCATCCTACCTCATGATACTACTCAAGAACATAACTTAAAAATTCTCCTACTGCATGCATGGTGGGGAGGAACAATTCTAATGCAACAAAATCATAGGTATTGTAAAACATGATCAAATGACTTGCCTGGCTGATGGTCTTCAAACGCTAGTGACTCGAGATAGCAAGCTTCGCACTCCGGAAATTCTATCGAGTCAAACAATAGCACAAATAAGTATTTCACTAATGACATATCAGCAAACTAAAGGAAAACACACAAGCACTCAAACCAAAATCAAATAAAACTCGAGGAAAACAAAATCAAGGTTTCCATCACATCAAGCAACAACAAAGAAATAGTTTTAACCTACTAACACTTTTCTTTATAGAACCAAAACAATGATTTTACTAACTAACATAAAGGAAAACAGCATACAAACTAGGTGCAAAAAGAATCAAACCAATATCTATTATAGAACTCCTCTTATACCTAAAACAAAACTAATAAGGAAATAAAATAACACTTTTTATTTTGCTGTAAATAAATGTTCACCCTCTGTAACTACAGAAACTAATCTAAAATAAATTATAACATAGGAAAAATAAAATTTAAAAATAACTAGAACAGCAGAAAACAACAGCAAGCTAAATAAACTAGAAAAGCTTGTTTTTGCATAAAAACTATTTTTAATAAGGACTATAAATGCCCAAATAAATTCCTACTGCTAGGCAAGGTCAAAACAAAGGAGTGAAAAAAGAATCACTAAAATAAAATAATCCTAACTCAATTTATAGCAGAAAAACTAATCTGACTAAAACTAATATAAAACAATTTTTAAAAACCTGAACATGGCCGAATCTAATTTTCTGCAGCAACTATAGGAAATTTGCAAACTAGAGCAAAAAGAATCAACTAAAAATATTAAATAACTTAAAAGATATAGATTTTACAAAACTGAAACTATTCTATTAAAAACAGAAACGAAAATTAAAATAAAACAACTAGGCGCTAATGGGCCGAAATAGTGAGCGCTCTAAAACTAAACAGCGCCTAAGCGATTAATAGACCACTGCGTCCACGGACTAAAAGAAATAAACTGATCGGGCCGGTCCAACTAAACCACAACTTAAAATAAACCGATCTACCGAAACTAAACCGGTCTACTAAAGAAAAACCAAACTCTTCGCGTGATCTAATCTAGTCCCTAGATTGGAAATCGGACGGTGGTAGGGAGTCCGGTGGCTTACAGCGGCGGTCGACGGCGAGGTGGGCTTGGGCATTGGTGGCGGGGGTGCTCCGGTGGTCCGGGGCGGCGGCGGAGTCGTCGGGCGGGTGCGGCAGCTCGAGGGGAGCTCGGGGATGGACTGAGTGGAGCTCGGGGACGACAGAGGCGAGTGGGATGAGCTCGGCGGGGCTCCTGGTGCTCTGCAACTCCGGCGGCGGGCGGTGATGCTCGGGGCGGCGACTTCGGTCGTTCCTGGGCGATGAGAGGATGTCAAAGAGGTGCGTAACGAAGAGGGGGTTCGGATGAAGGTGCTTAGAGGTAAGGGGAATCCTCACCGGGGTCGGTAGCGGCGGCGAACCGAGGCGGCTGCGGCGAGATGCGTTTGGCGAGGGCGAGAGCTACGGTGGGAGTTGAGGTAGGGTTTTTGGGGGGTTTGGAAGAGGAGGCCGAGGGGTTTATATAGGGCAACTTCTTGGGGAGGAGGTCGACTCGGGATCACGATCCCAGGAAGATCGGAACCGCGGCACGCTCTGGACGTGCTCTGGTTCAGTTTCATGAGCGAGGGGTTGGGGATGAGGGCGGGTCCCGCGGTCAGTGAGAGAGAGGGAGATCGAGAGAGAGGGAGAGCGATCGGGCGGTCGATCGGAACGGGGTCGGCGCGTGTGGCGCGCTGGGCTGCGTCGGGTGGCCGGCTGGTGGGCTGCGGCTCGGCGCTGCTGGGCTTGCTGGCTCGGGCGTCGGCTGGGCCGGTTGGCCTAGCTCGCGCCTGGGTCTTTTCCTATTTTTTTTAATTACGACAGAGAGAGAAAACTAATATAAGAGAAAACTATAATATTTTATATAGGACATATATATATATATCAATAAAATCAGAAAAATAAATCCTACAACGTGAACATTTTTCCAGAGGCAAAACAGAAACAAAATAAAAACATTTTTTTGTAGATTCCAAATAAAATCAAATTTGAATTCAATCTTTTTTGGCAATATTTTCTTCTGACATTTTTCTTTGGAGTGCCATGTTTACTCCTCTCATACCTTTGCTCAAGTATTTGTCAGGTATTTTTGAAATAAATTTCAATTGCCAAAATCAAATTCAAATCAAATAGAACTCAAATGCCTCTGAAATTTCCAAATGCCACTCAATTCAAACAAAATGCATAGATGCTTAGCTAATAATTGTAAAACATTCCAAATTGAAAATTTGGGATGTTACAAACCTACCCACCTTAAGATGAATCTCGCCCTCGAGATTCGGGTTGGCTAGCAAATAGGTGTGCGTGGTCTTGGCGGAGACCTTCTTCTCGCTCCCAGGTGGCTTCCTCCTCGGAGTGGTGGTTCCACAGAACCTTGCAGAACTTGATGATCCTGCTGCGGGTAACTCTGTTCGTAGTCTCGAGAATTCTGACGGGTTTCTCCTCATAAGTCAGATCACTGTCGAGCTGTATGGCCTCTAGGGGCACTGTGTCTCTCAAAGGAATATCAGCCATCTCAGCATGGCATTTCTTCAGCTGGGAAACATGGAAGACATCGTGAACTCCTGACAATCCTTCCGGTAATTCCAGCTTTTATGCAACTTCTCCTCTGCGTTCGAGGATTTTTTAGGGGCCTATGAAACGGGGTGCTAACTTTCCTTTAACACCAAATCTCTTGATTCCACGAAGTGGGGACACACGGAGATATGCTCATTCTCCAACTTCATACATTATCTCCTTGCGTTTACTGTCGGCATAACTCTTCTATATCGACTGGGCTATCTTGAGTCTATCTCGAATCAGCTTGACTTTCTCTTCGGAGTCTCTGATAAGATCGAGACCAAAAAGTTTTCGGTCTCCAACACCATCCCACAGCAATGGTGTTCTGCACCTCCTGCCGTATAGAGCTTCGAAAGGGGCCATCTTTAGACTGGTCTGATAGCTGTTGTTGTACGAGAACTCTGTGTATGGCAAATTGTCATCCCAGCTAGACCCATAGTCTAGAGCACAGGCTCTCAACATGTCCTCCAGAATCTGGTTGACTCTTTCGGTCTGTCCATCTGTCTGCGGATGAAAAGTTGTACTGAACTCCAGCCTCGTACCAAGGTTTCATGCAACTGATTCCAAAACTTTGAGGTAAATTGTGTTCCTCTGTCTGACACAATACTCCTCGGAACTCCATGCAGACATACGATCCTGGTCATATATATCTTGGCTAACTTAGCACTAGTATATGTGGTCTTCACGGGAATGAAATGAGCTACCTTGGTCAAGCGATCAACCACTACCCAGATAGAATCATAACCTGAACGGGTCCTGGGTAATCCTGTGATAAAATCCATTCCAAGTTTTTCCCATTTCCACTCAGGAATCGGCAGTGGTTGAAGTAACCCTGTCGGCTTCTGATGTTCCGCCTTTACTCACTGACAAACATCGCATACTGCTACGTACTCGGCAATGTCCTTCTTCATACCTGTCCACCAGAAACTTTCCTTCAAGTCCAGATACATCTTGGTGTTGCCTGGGTGAATCGAGTACGGTGAATCATGGGCCTCCTGAATAATTAATTTCCGGACCTCTGGGTCATTAGGCACATAGATACGATCCTCGAACCATAAAGTTCCGTGTTCATCCTCACGAAAACCTTTAGCCTTTCTGTTACTCATCTTTTCCTTTATCTCTGCAATTTCCTTGTTCGTCTTCTGCGCTTCACAGATCTTTTCGGTCAGAGTGGACTGAATATCCAAGGTGGCAACAAATCCTCTTGGTACTATTTCCAATCGGAGATCTCTGAGATCGTCGGCTAAATTCTGAGGTAATCCTCCAGCTATGAGGGTGTTCACATGGCTTTTATGGCTCAAGGCATCTGCTACAACATTTGCTTTCCCTGGGTGATAATGCAATCTCATATCATAGTCCTTGATCAATTCAAGCCATCTCCTTTGTCTGAGGTTCAACTACTTCTGCGTGAAAATGTACTTCAAGCTCTTATGATCCGTGTAAACATCACAACTATTTCCGACAAGGAAATGTCTCCACGTCTTGAGTGCGTGCACTACGACTGCTAACTCCAAATCGTGTGTGGCATAATTCATCTCGTGAGGTCGTAGCTGTCTGGAGGTATAAGCTACAACTTTTCCTTCCTGCATGAGCACTCCTCCGAGCCCTTGACGAGAAGCGTCACAATACACCTGATAATCCTTGTGTATGTCCAGCAAAATGAGTATTGGGGCTGTAACCAGACGTTTCTTCAACTCCTGAAAACTGGCTTCACAATCCTCGGTCCAAATGTACTTGGTTTCCTTCTTCAACAGCTCGGACATGGGTTTAGCAATCTTGGAGAAATTCTCAATAAATCTCCGATAATATCCTGCGAGTCCGAGAAAACTGCGGATCTCCTTGACTGAGGTGGGGGATTGCCAGTTGGTGACCGATTCAACCTTGGTGGGGTCGACTGCTATTCCTTCTCCTGAAATAACATGTTCGAGGAATCCGACTTCCTTCAACCAAAATTCACATTTGCTGAACTTGGCATATAACTGATGTTCTCGGAGTTGCTCCAGGACTAGACGCAGATGTTCCTTGTGCTCTTCCTCGCTCTTGGAGAAAACCAATATGTCATCAATGAACACCATGACAAACTTGTCCAAATATTCCATAAATACCTTGTTCATCATGCTCATGAAATACGCAGGGGCATTAGTCAATCCGAATGACATGACGGTATACTCATATAAACCATACCTGGTGGTGAAGGCTGTTTTGGGTATATCATGTTCACGAATCTTCAACTGATGATACCCTGATCGAAGATCGATCTTGGAAAATACTTTGGCTCCGACTAGCTGATCAAATAAATCATTAATCATCGGTAGAGGGTACTTATTCTTGATGGTCACGTCGTTCAGTGAACGATAATCTACAACCATTCTCAGGGTTCCATCCTTCTTCTCTACCAAAAGAACTGGGGCTCCCCAAGGTGACGAACTTGGGCGAATACATCCTTTCTCCAATAATTCCTTGATCTGCTGCTTTATCTCTTCCAAATCATTCGGGGGCATCCGATAAGGTCTCTTGGATATTGGGGCTGTGCCAGGTAATAACTCGATCAAAAATTCTATTTCTCTATCCGGTGGCATTCCTGGTAATTCTTCCGGAAATACATCCAGAAAATCTTGTACTACAGGCACTTCCTCCTGAACCACTCCCGTGAGGGAATTCACCCGCTTCTTTATCGGTGTGCGTCTGGATACATACTTGATCCTCTTCTGCTCCGGGGTGGTGAGCAAAATCGTCTTGCGGGCACAGTCGATGTTCCCTTCAAACTTCGTCAACCAGTCCATGCCTAGGATCACGTCCAATCCCTGGGATTCTAAGACTGAGGTCTACGGGAAAATCATGATTTCCGATGCTGAGGGTTGAATGACAGCCTAAGCCTGCCATCATCTCTCCTCTTGGAGAAGTGACTTGGATCGGGGTTCTAAGGGTCCTAGTGGGCAACCCATACTTTTCCACAACTACCCTTGATATGAATGAATGCGTTGCACCGGAATCAAAGAGTACCAATACTGGACGTGAATTTAATAAAAACTTACCAACCATAGTTTCTGGCTGATCATAGACATCCTCCACGTCAATGTGATTCACCTGAGCACGAGGAAAAGGGTTGGGCTTCTTTGCTGAGCTTCCATTGCCGTTGCCGTTTCCATTCGTCTGCTTGGCCTCCGGGCAGTCGGTGGCATAGTGTCCTGTCTTCTGGCACTTGAAACAGGTGATGTGACTCAAATCCTTCTGAGCCGGGGCGGGACGATGTTGGTTGCCATTGCCTCCATTGCCTGACTTGGGGTTGTTGTCGTGGTTGCGATTGTTCCCATTCCCTCCATGGTTATGTCCTCCATGATTGTGTCCTCCATGGGTGTGATGGCTAT
Source organism: Triticum urartu (assembly GCF_056163025.1). Classification (NCBI taxonomy): domain Eukaryota; kingdom Viridiplantae; phylum Streptophyta; class Magnoliopsida; order Poales; family Poaceae; genus Triticum; species Triticum urartu. The sequence continues at coordinate 239,558,791 of NC_141873.1, forward strand.
GTCCTCCCGAGTATGGGGCATAGCGGGGCTTCTGTTGAGTTCCGGAGTTGTACTTTCCCTGGCTATATTTCCGCTTGCGGCTTTCAATTTGCTGCTGCATGCCTTCAACTATAGTGGCCTTGTCTACCAGCTCCTGGTAGTTGTTGAAAGTAGCCACCATTAACTGCATTCCCAGCTCATCATTGAGTCCCTCAAGAAACTTCTCCTGTTTTGCGGCATCTATGTCCACGTCATCTGGGGCATGTCGAGATAACTTGTTGAACTCATCCACATACTGCCCCACAGTATGGTTCCCCTGGCGTAAGTTGCGTAACTCACGCTTCTTCAGACTCATGGCTCCAGCTGAGACATGCGCGGTGCAGAAAGCCCGCTGGAACTGATCCCATGTCATGGTGGCGACCGGATAAGTGGCCGTGTAGTTTTCCCACCAAGAGGCTGCAGGTCCATTCAGTTGATGTGCGGCAAAACGCACCTTCTCAGCATCTGTGCATCCAGCAGTTGTTAGATCCCTTCCGATCTTGCAGAGCCAATCATCAGCTACAATCGACTCGGTGCTACTAGAGAACACCGGCGGATTCAGCCTTAGGAACTAGGTCAGGTTATCGACAGGGGGTGGTGGCGGTGGATTGTTGTTGTTATTGCCTTGGTTTTGGATGAGCATTTGCATTAAGGCATTCTGCTATTGAATCAGCTGGGTGAGCTCCGGCGGAAAAGTGAAACCGGGGTCACGTCTCGGAGGCATCTGGTGTTATGGAGTGGATGAGAAATTAGAATAGAACAAGGGTCTAATGAGAAAATAGCACTACCCAAATGAATGCACAAACAAAATCACACCAATCATTTATTCATTCATCTCAAGCAAGGTTCAAACCCGGATTACAAGATCTCACGACTAATCGAAAATAATGGCCTAACTGATCGACGAAAATAAAATAACATGGCGGTCGACTAAATGTCTTCATCAATTATCCCTGCGTCCTCTGGTGCGTCGTCCTCTGGTGCGGCGCCTCCTCTTGCGGCTTCCTTTGGTGGAGCTCTCTTCATAATCCTGGTCATTGCTCACGAGAGGTCCATCATCTCCACTCGGGAAAAGGTCTTCTCCCAGATCCATCTTCTCCTCCAGTGTGGCAATATATTTCTTCCGGTCCTCGAGTCTTTCCATAAAATCCTTGACTTCATCCTCATGCTCATAGTGGGCTTCACGTGCTGGATCCTCTAGTTCAATTTCACGAAGATGCAACTTTTGGACCGTCTTCAAGCTCCTGCGCATCTGAATCTCTAGAGCCCTGATGTGAGCCTCCAAGTCTTGGACATATGAGCGAACGGAGTCGTCATCTATGGTGCGGATAATCTCTCCATCTGCAGTCCTGCGAGAAATCATGGTGTGGTCTGATCCAACAAGCTCGGTCATGTATTCCTCCTGGATGCGTCCAAGTGCACCATGAACTGCTATGTCTCTCCCGAGTATCCAAGTGGGAGCAGTGAACTTGAAGTCAACGGGTGCTGAGAGGCTTCCGAAAGTTCTCCCTGGTATGTGCACCTTAATCCTATAACGACGGTCTTCTGGAAATGCCATGATAGGGGTCCCGGTGATAGACGGCAGAGCAATCTTCAATTCCTTGGTGATCTGGACCAGCCTCCTGCCGAAAAGCATTGTCTCATCTGGCTGGCAAAACTCCAGGAGCAGAACTGGGATGAACTTGACGGCCATCTAGAATGTTGAAATCGGAGAGAAGTCAGAAATGAACAGGGGAGTATTACGGAATGATAAGGACATAAAATAAAATAGTTTCTTCCTATGGCTTTCCGATCCTAGGGGTTACGTCCTACGGTCAGCGTGTGCTCTGATACCATCTCTGTAACGACCCGACCCAAAATCGGTCAAGTCTCTGTGTAGTTGTACCATCCCAAGATCATGCTGGCACACACAGTACATTGATGAAAAGATTCAAAGTTCAATCACACCTGAATTTATTACACGATTCTCATATCGAGTCTTTATTACAATAGAATAAATTCGGCCGAAGGCCAACTCATGAGAAATAAACTAAATAAGCTGCGGAAGTGTAGACTAATAGCGAGTCCATCCGACTCCATAGGGCAATCGCCAAGCGTGGATCGTAGCCTCACTCCTGGCCGGAAAACTCCTCTGCAACATAAGACATTGCAGCCGTGTAGGTCAGCATTTTGAATATGCTGGCAAGTCATAGAGAGAACAACAATAATAATGCTAACACTATATGCAATTTGGCTGTGGGGCTCTGAGTTTTATATTTTTGTGAAAAAGCCAATTTTTCCCTATGACAAAAGGACTGTCTTGCAATTACTACAAAATGTTAGTTGTTATTGAGATGGTTCCGCCAACCAATGTCTCATTACCATTTATTAAATAACCCCTCAATTAATTTATTATGTTTGGTGTTGAGATTTCCGAAATACTCCAATTTCCAGAGGCTCATCTGTCCGTAACCGGGGACACGGCTAATCGATTAGGTTGTTACTCTGCAGAGTCTTGTGCACTTTACCTGCAAGAATCGTTCCCTCCTTTATGTCCTCGCACTGCCTGGTGTTTGAAGACGGGATGAACGAAATAGGGTCTTCCATAGAGTTTCTCTGAGCACTACCGGTACCCATCCATGTCCTACCGTTCTTCTACATCTGCTGGCACCGTCCATCCAGAGTCACGCCTAAGGTCAACCCAGCCAGAGCCCATAATGGCATGCGGCCGCACATGTAAGCTTCCGGTCAAGTGGTATCCATCCGTCTCTTCGTGGCTGGGTGAAGCTTTCCGCAAGATGTCATGGCGCTTCTCCATGCATCCCGGCCATCCGCTGGTTTCTCCAGGGTGCCCGTCAACCATCCTCCACCCAGTAGTGAATTAGAAGTCCATCTTGATCTTGAAGTGATGGGGTTGTCATCATCTTGACTCTCACATCTCCCTTATGAATCTCTCAACCAACCCCGTCTACGAGCATAGCAAAATAAACTACATCGTCCCGGGCAATGGTAACAAGGGGAATTGGGTTCATCCTACCTCATGATACTACTCAAGAACATAACTTAAAAATTCTCCTACTGCATGCATGGTGGGGAGGAACAATTCTAATGCAACAAAATCATAGGTATTGTAAAACATGATCAAATGACTTGCCTGGCTGACGGTCTTCAAACGCTAGTGACTCAAGATAGCAAGCTTCGCACTCCGGAAATTCTATCGAGTCAAACAATAGCACAAATAAGTATTTCACTAATGACATATCAGCAAACTGAAGGAAAACACACAAGCACTCAAACCAAAATCAAAGAAAACTCGAGGAAAACAAAATCAAGGTTTCCATCACATCAAGCAACAACAAAGAAATAGTTTTAACCTACTAACACTTTTCTTTACAGAACCAAAACAATGATTTTACTAACTAACATAAAGGAAAACAGCATACAAACTAGGTGCAAAAAGAATCAAACCAATATCTATTATAGAACTCCTCTTATACCTAAAACAAAACTAATAAGGAAATAAAATAACACTTTTTATTTTGCTGTAAATAAATGTTCACCCTCTGTAACTACAGAAACTAATCTAAAATAAATTATAACATAGGAAAAATAAAATTTAAAAATAACTAGAACAGCAGAAAACAATAGCAAGCTAAATAAACTAGAAAAGCTTGTTTTTGCATAAAAACTATTTTTAATAAGGACTATAAATGCCCAAATAAATCCCTACTGCTAGGCAAGGTCAAAACAAAGCAGTGAAAAAAGAATCACTAAAATAAAATAATCCTAACTCAATTTATAGCAGAAAAACTAATCTGACTAAAACTAATATAAAACAATTTTTAAAAACCTGAACATGGCCGAATCTAATTTTCTGCAGCAACTATAGGAAATTTGCAAACTAGAGCAAAAAGAATCAACTAAAAATATAAAATAACTTAAAAGATATAGATTTTACAAAACTGAAACTATTCTGTTAAAAACAGAAACGAAAATTAAAATAAAACAACTAGGCGCTAATGGGCCGAAATAGTGAGCGCTCTAAAACTAAACAGCGCCTAAGCGATTAATAGACCACTGCGTCCACGAACTAAAAGAAATAAACTGATCGGGCCGGTCCAACTAAACCACAACTTAAAATAAACCGATCTACCGAAACTAAACCGGTCTACTAAAGAAAAACCAAACTCTTCGCGTGATCTAATCTAGTCCCTAGATTGGAAATCGGACGGTGGTGGGGAGTCCGGTGGCTTACAGCGGCGGTCGACGGCGAGGTGGGCTTGGGCATTGGTGGCGGGGGTGCTCCGGTGGTCCGGGGCGGCGGCGGAGTCGTCGGGCGGGTGCGGCAGCTCGAGGGGAGCTCGGGGATGGACTGAGTGGAGCTCGGGGACGACAGAGGCGAGTGGGATGAGCTCGGCGGGGCTCCTGGTGCTCTGCAACTCCGGCGGCGGGCGGTGATGCTCGGGGCGGCGACTTCGGTCGTTCCTGGGCGATGAGAGGATGTCAAAGAGGTGAGTAACGAAGAGGGGGTTCGGATGAAGGTGCTTAGAGGTAAGGGGAATCCTCACCGGGGTCGGTAGCGGCGGCGAACCGAGGCGGCGGCGGCGAGATGCGTTTGGCGAGGGCGAGAGCTACGGTGGGAGTTGAGGTAGGGTTTTTGGGGGGTTTGGAAGAGGAGGCCGAGGGGTTTATATAGGGCAACTTCTTGGGGAGGAGGTCAACTCGGGATCACGATCCCAGGAAGATCGGAACCGCGGCGCGCTCTGGACGTGCTCTGGTTCAGTTTCGTGAGCGAGGGGTTGGGGATGAGGGCGGGTCCCGCGGTCAGTGAGAGAGAGGGAGATCGAGAGAGAGGGAGAGCGATCGGGCGGCCGATCGGAACGGGGTCGGCGCGTGTGGCGCGCTGGGCTGCGTCGGGTGGCCGGCTGGTGGGCTGCGGCTCGGCGCTGCTGGGCTTGTTGGCTCGGGCGTCGGCTGGGCCGGTTGGCCTGGCTCGCGCTTGGGTCTTTTCCTATTTTTTTTAATTACGACAGAGAGAGAAAACTAATATAAGAGAAAACTATAATATTTTATATAGGACATATATATATATCAATAAAATCAGAAAAATAAATCCTACAACGTGAACATTTTTCCAGAGGCAAAACAGAAACAAAATAAAAACATTTTTTTGTAGATTCCAAATAAAATCAAATTTGAATTCAAACTTTTTTGGCAATATTTTCTTCTGACAGTTTTCTTTGGAGTGTCATGTTTACTCCTCTCATACCTTTGCTCAAGTATTTGTCAGGTATTTTTGAAATAAATTTCAATTGCCAAAATCAAATTCAAATCAAATAAAACTCAAATGCCTCTGAAATTTCCAAATGCCACTCAATTCAAACAAAATGCATAGATGCTTAGCTAATAATTGTAAAACATTCCAAATTGAAAATTTGGGATGTTACATTGCAAGATAAATAGATCATGTTGGCCAAACAAAACCCAAATATCGGAGAAGAAATATGAGGCTATAAGCAATCATGCATAAAAGATATCAAAGAAACTCAAATACTTTCATGGATATAAAAAGATAGATCTGATCATAAACTCAAAGTTCATTCGATGCCAACAAACACACCGCCAAAAGAGTTACATCATATGGATCTCCCAGAGACCATTGTATTGAGAATTCAGCGAGAGAGAGGAAGCCATCTAGCTACTAACTACGGACCCCAAAGTTTACAAAGAACTACTCACGCATCATCGGAGAGGCACCAATGGAGGTGGTGAACCCCATCCGTGATGGTGTCTAGGTTGGATCTGGTGGTTCTGGACTCTGCGGCGGCTGGAATTGATTTTCGTCGACTCCCCTAGGGTTTATGGAATATTGGGGTATTTATAGAGCAAAGAGGCGGTCTAGGGGACACCCGAGGTGGGCACAACCCACCAGGGCGCGCCTAGGCCTCCTGGCGCGCCCTGGTGGGTTGTGCTCTCCTCGGAGCACCCCCCAGGCGCAGCCTTGGCCCATTAGGTGTCTTCTAGTCCAAAAAAATCTCCGTAAAGTTTCGTTGCATTTGGACTCCGTTTGGTATTGATTTCCTACGATGTAAAAAACATGCAGCAACTGGCACTTGGCACTATGTCAATAGGTTAGTACCAAAAAATGATATAAAATGACTATAAGATGATTATAAAACATCCAAGATTGATAATATAATAGCATGGAACAATAAAAAATTATAGATACGTTGGAGATGTACAGCTGTACGTACGTGTACACGGTTTTGACTGGACTGCCTGAACTGCTACCGCTCCTTACTCAGCCACAGTTCATCGTGGCAGACAGACCGACCGACCGGTATGTACACAGACAATGCTACATACGCTTCGACCGGTGGGTCCAAACTGTCAGGGAGGATAAGGACACACTTCCTTGTATGCGAAGATATAGCTGGTGGGTCCCAGCCATCTGGGGGAAGAATCATTTTTTCCCATAATAAGGATGCACTTCCTTGCGTGCGATTATGTAGCTGGTGGGTCCCAGTTGTCAGGGGGAGAAAACATTATTTTTAGGGTAAAAAGATGCAGTTGCATGCATGCGTCCATGGGCATGGTGCATCCCCACTATCAGCCTCTCCACGCACAGTCATCTTCTGATGACTCTCGTTTGTTGACCACGTTGACCACACCGTGTAGAGCATGAAGGAAATATGCCCTAGAGGCAATAATAAAGTTGTTATTTTATATTTCCTTATATCATGATAAATGTTTATTATTCATGCTAGAATTGTATTAATCGGAAACTTGATACATGTGTGGATACATAGACAAAACACCGTGTCCCTGGTAAGCCTCTACTAGACTAGCTCGTTAATCAAAGATGGTTAAGTTTCCTAACCATGGACATGAGTTGTCATTTGATAACGGGATCACAACATTAGGAGAATGATGTGATGGACAAGACCCATCTGTTAGCTTAGCATATTGATCGTTTAGTTTTATTGCTATTGCTTTCTTCATGTCAAATACATATTCCTTCGACTATGAGATTATGCAACTCCCGGATACCGGAGGAATACCTTGTGTGCTATCAAACGTCACAACGTAACTGGGTGATTATAAAGATGCTCTACAGGTTTATCCGAAGGTGTTTGTTGGGTTGGCATAGATCGAGATTAGGATTTGTCACTCTGAGCATCGGAGAGGTATCTTTGGGCCCTCTCGGTAATACACATCATAAGAATCCTTGCAAGCAAAGTAACTAATGAGTTAGTTACAATATGATGTATCATGGAACGAGTAAAGAGACTTGCCAGTAACGAGATTGAACTAGGTATGTGGATACCGACGATCGAATATCGGGCAAGTAACATACTGATGGACAAAGGGAATAACGTATGTTGTCACAATGGTTCAACCGATAAAGATCTTCGTAGAATATGTAGGAGCCAATATGAACATCCAAGTTCCGCTATTGGTTATTGACCATAGAGGTGTCTCGGTCATGTCTATGATTGCTCTCTGGTTATAGCGCCAGAAAAGCTCATGTCTGCTTGGACTACGTCGGTATTTCCCCAAAGAGGAAGGGATGATGCAGCACAGCGATGGTAGGTATTTCCATCAGTGAAGAAACCAAGGTTATCGAACCAGTAGGAGAACCAAACAACACAACGTAAACAACACCTGCACACAAATAACAACACCTCGCAACCCGACGTGTTAAAGGGGGTGTCAATCCCTTTCGGGTAACGATGACAGAAAATTGTAGTAGATTGAAATAATAGATCACAAATAAAATAAATTGCAGCAAAGTATTTTTGTATTTTTGGTTTAATAGATCTGAATAAAAATGCTAAGGAAAAGTAGATCACAAGCAAATATATGAGGAAGAAGACCCGGGGGTCGTAGGTTTTACTAGTGGCTTCTCTCGAGAAAAATAGCAAACGGTGGATAAACAAATTACTGTTGGGTAATTAATAGAACCTCAAATAATTATGACGATATCCAGGAAATGATCATTACATAGGCATCACGTCCAAGATTAGTAGATCGACTCCTGCGTGCATCTACTACTATTACTCCACACATCGACCGCTATCCAGCATGCATCTATTGTATTAAGTTCATGGAAAATGGAGTAATGCAATAAGAACGATGACATGATGTAGACAAGATCCGTTTATCTATTGCATAGATATAGATCCCGTCTTTTTATCCTTAGTAGCAACGATACATACGTGCCGGTTCCCTTTTCTGTCACTGGGATCAAGCACCGTAAGATCGAACCCACTACCGGGCACCTCTTCCCATTGCAAGATAAATAGATGAAGTTTGCTAAATAAAACCCAAATATCGGAGAAGAAATACGAGGCTATAAGAGATCATGCATATAAGAGATCAAAGAAACTCAAATAACTTTCATGGATATAAAAAAGATATGACTGATCGTAAACTCAAAGTTCATCAGATCCCAACAAACACACCGCAAAACGAGTTACATCATATGGATCTCCAAGAGACCATTGTATTGAGAATTAAGAGAGCGAGAGAGAGATGAAGCCATCTAGCTACTAACTACGGACCCGAAGGTCTGCAAAGAACTACTCACGCATCATCAGAGAGGCACCAATGGAGGTGGTGAACCCCATCCGAGATGGTGTATAGATTGGATCTGGTGGTTCTGGACTTTGTGGCGGCTGGATGAATATTTCATCGACTCCCCTAGGATTTCTGGAATATTTGAGTATTTATAGAGCAAAGAGGCGGCCTGGGGGGCACCCGAGGTGGGCACAACCCACCAGGGCACGCTTGGGCCTCCTGGCGCGCCCTCGTGGGTTGTCCCCTCCTTGGGACTCCCCCCAGGTGCAACTAGGGCCCGTTGTGTTCCTTCTGGCCCATAAAAAATATCCGTAAAGTTTCTTGGCATTTGGACTCTATTTGGTATTGATTTTCTGCGATGTAAAAAACACAGAAAAAACAGGAACTGGCACTTGGCACTATGTCAATAGGTTAGTACCAAAAAATGATATAAAATGATTATAAAGCATCCAAGATTGATAATATAATAGCATGAAACAATAAAAAATTATAGATACATTGGAGACGTATCAGTCTACATAGTTCTCGAACCCGTAGGGTCCGCACGCTTAACGTTCGATGACGATATAGTATTATATGAGTTCTGTGATTTGGTGACCGAATGTTGTTCGGAGTCCCGGATGAGATCACGGACATGACGAGGAGTATCAAAATGGCCGAGAGGTAAATATTGGTATATAGGACTATGGTATTCGGACACCGGAAGTGTTCCGGAGGGTATCAGGTACTTATCAGGTCACTAGAAGGTGTTCCGGGTACCCCCGGCAATCCATGGGAAATATGGGCCTTGTGAAGGAACACACCATCCCACAAGGGGTTGGTGCACCCTATAAGGCTATAGGAGGAGGAGAAGGAAAGGGGGGAAGGGGAAGGAAAGTGTGAATTAGGATTCCCACTTCCTTCCCTCACCCCCTCTTTCCTTCCCCTTAATGCATACATGGAAATGGGGGGGCGCAGGGCAAGGCAGGGCCCCTAGGGGGCGGTGACCAACCCTAGGGTTCCCCTAGCTGCCTCTTCCCCTCCCACCTATATATATATATATATATATATATATATATATATGTGGGGAGGGGGCGCCTAGAACACACGAGACATCAATTGTTAGCCATGTGGGGCGCCCCCTTCCACAGTTTACACCCCTGGTCATATTCTCGCGGTGCTTAGGCGAAGCCCTGCATAGATCACTTCACCATCACCGTCACCATGCCGTCGTGTTGATGAAACTCATCTACTTCCTCGACACCTTGTTGGACCTATTGCAGCAGCAGATGCAGACGTTATGAATGTTTGACAAGCTCGGTATGATGATTACTTGATAGTTTAGTGCACCATGCTTTACGGCTTAGAACCAGGACTTCAAAAGGGTTTTGAACGCCATGGAACATATGAGATGTTCCAAGAGCTGAAATTGGTATTTCAGACTCATACCCATGTTGAGAGGTATGATACCTCTGAAAAGTACTTTGCCTACAAGATGGAGGAGAATGGCTCAGCCAGTGAGCATGTACTCAGAATGTCTGGTTAGTACAATAGCTTGAATCAAGTGGGAGTTAATCTTCTAGATAAGATAGTGATTGACAGAGTTCTCTAGTCACTATCACAAAGCTACTAGAACTTCGTGATGAACTATAATATGCAAGGGATGACGAAAACGATTCTCGAGCTCTTCACGATGCTGAAATCGCCGAAGGTAGAAATCAAGAAAGTGCATCAAGTGTTGATGGTTGACAAGACCACTAGTTTCAAGTAAAGGGACAAGGGAAAGAAAGGGAACTGCAGGAAGAATGGCAAGCAAGTTACCACTCCCATGAAGAAGCCCAAAGCTAGACCCAAGCCTGAAACTAAGTGCTTCTACTGCAAAGGAAATGGTCACAGGAAGCGGAACTACCCCAAATACTTGGCGGATAAGAAGGATGGCAAAGTGAACAAATATATATATGATATACATGTTATTGATGTGTGATTTACTAGTGTTCATAGCAACCCCCGGGTATTTGATACTAGTTCAGTTGCTAAGATTAGTAACTCGAAACAGGAGTTACAGAATGAACACAGACTAGTTAAGAGCGAAGTGATGATGTGTGTTGGAAGTGATTCCAAGGTTGATACGATCACCATCGCACACTCCCTCTACCTTTGGGATTAGTGTTGAACCTAAAAATAAATGTTATTTGGTGTTTGCGTTAAGCATGAATATGATTAGATCATGTTTACTGCAATACAATTATTCATTTAAGTCAGAGAATAATTGTTGTTCTGTTTACATGAATAAAACCTTCTGTGGTCATACACCCAAGGTGAATGGTTTATTGAATCTCGATCGTAGTGATACACATATTCATAATATTTATGCCAAAAGATGTGAAATTGATAATGATAGTGCAACATACTTGTGGCACTGCCGTTTAGGTCATATTGGTGTAAAGCGCATGAAGAAACTCCATGTAGATGGACTTTTGGAATCACTTGATTATGAATCATTTGATACTTGCGAACCATGCCTCATGGGCAAGATGACTAAATCTCCGTTGCCCGGAACAATCGAGCGAGCTAATGACTTATTGGAAATAATACATACCGATGTATGTGGTCCGATGAGTGTTGAGGCACGCGGCGGGTATCGTTATTTTCTGACCTTCACAGATCATTTATGTAGATATGGGTATATCTACTTAATGAAATACAAGTCTGTAACATTTGAAAAGTTCAAAGAATTTCAGAGTGAAGTAGAGAATCATCATAACAAGAAAAAAAAAGTTTCTACTATCTGATCATGGAGGTAAATATTTGAGTTACGAGTTTGGCCTTCATTTGAAACAATGTGGAACAGTTTCACAACTCACGCCACCTGGAACACCACAGCGTAATGGTGTGTCCGAACGTCGTAACCGTACTTTATTAGATATGGTGCGATCTATGATGTCTCTTACCGATTTACCACTATCGTTTTGGGGTTATGCATCAGAGACAACTACATTCACATTAAATAGGGCACCGTCTAAATCCGTTGAGATGACACCGTATGAACTATGGTTTTGCAAGAAACCTAAGCTGTCATTTCTTAAAGTTTGGGGTTGCGACACTTATGTCAAAAGGCTTCAACCTGATAAGCTCGAACCCAAATCGGAGAAGTGCATATTCATAGGATACCCCAAGGAAACAATTGGGTACACCTTCTACCACAGATCCGAAGGCAAGATCTTTGTTGTCGGGAATGGAACCTTTCTATAGAAGGAATTTCTCTCGAAAGAAGTGAGTGAGAGGAAAGTAGAACTTGATGAGATAATTGTACCTTCTCTCGAATTGGAAAGTAGCTCATCACATAAAACCGTTCCTGTGATACCTACACCAACTAGAGAGGAAGCTAATGATGATGATCATGAAACTTCAGATCAAGTTACTACTAAACCTCATAGGTCAACCAGAGCACGTTCCGCACCAGAGTGGCATGGTAATCCTGTTCTGGAAGTCATGTTACTAGACCATGACGAACCTACAAACCACGAAGAAGCTATGATGAGCCCAGATTCCGATAAATGGCTTGAGGCCATGAAATCTAAGATAGGATCCATGTATGATAACAAAGTATGGACTTTGGTGGACTTGCCCGATGACCGGCAAGCCATAAAGAATAAATGGATCTTCAAGAAGAAGACTGGCGTTGATGGTAATGTTACTATCTACAAAGCTCGACTTGTTGCAAAAAGGTTTTTAGACAAGTTCAAGGGGTTGACTATGATGAGACTTTCTCACCCGTAGCGATGCTTAAGTCTGTCCGAATCATGTTAGCAATTGCCGCATTTTATGAAATCTGGAAAATGGATGTCAAAACTGCATTCCTTGATGGATGTCTCAAAGGAGAGTTGTATATGATGCAACCAGAAGGTTTTGTCAATCCTAAAGGTGCTAACAAAGTGTGCAAACTCTAGCGATCTATCTATGGACTGGTGCAAGCATCTCGGAGTTGAAATTTATGCTTTGATGTGGTGATCAAAGCATATGGTTTTATACAGACTTATGGTGAAGCATGTATTTACAAGAAAGTGAGTGGGAGCTCTGTAGCATTTCTGATATTATATGTGGATGACATATTGTTGTTTGGGAATGACATAGAATTTCTGGATAGCATAAAAGGATACATGAATAAGAATTTTTCAATGAAAGACCTCGGTGAAACTGCTTATATATTGAGCATCAAGATCTATAGAGATAGATCAAGACGCTTGATAGGACTTTCACAAAGCACATACCTTGACAAGATTTTGAAGGAGTTCAAAATGGATCAGTCACAGAAAGGGTTCTTACCTGTGTTACAAGGTGTGAAATTGAGTAAGACTCATAACCTGACCATGGCAGAATATATAGAGAGAACGGAAGTCATTCCCTATGCCTCAATCATAGGTTCTATAAAGTATGACATGTTGTGTACCAAACCTATTGTGTACCTTGCCATAAGTTTGGCAGGGAGGTACTAAAAGTGATCCAGGAGTAGATCACTAGACAACGGTCAAAATTATCCTTATAGGACTAAGGAAATATTTCTCGGTTATTGAGGTGATGAAGAGTTCGCCGTAAATAATTATGTCGATGCAAGCTTTTACACCAATCCAGGTGACTCTGAGTCTGAATCTGGATACGTATTGAAAGTGGGAGCAATTAGCTAGAGCATCTCCATGCAGAGCATTGTAGACATAGAAATTTGCAAAATACATACGGATCTGAATGTGGCAGACCCGTTGACTAAACTTCTCTCACAAGCAAAACATGATCGCACCTTAGTACTCTTTGGGTGTTAATCCAATAGCGATGTGAACTAGATTATTGACTCTAGTAAACCCTTTGGGTGTTGGTCACATGGTGATGTGAACTATGAGTGTTAATCACATAAAGATGTGAACTATTGGTGTTAAATCACATGGCGATGTGAACTAGATTATTGACTATAGTGCAAGTGGGATACTGAAGGAAATATGCCCTAGAGGCAATAATAAAGTTGTTATTTTATATTTCCTTATATCATGATAAGTGTTTATTATTCATGCTAGAATTGTATTAACCGGAAACTTGATACATGTGTGGATACATATACAAAACATCATGTCCTTGTAAGCATCTACAAGACTAGCTCGTTAATCAAAGATGGTTAAGTTTCCTAACCATGGGCATGAGTTGTCATTTGATAACGAGATCATATCACTAGGAGAATGATGTGATGGACAAGACCCATCCGTTAGCTTAGCATATTGATCGTTCAGTTTTATTGTTATTGCTTTCTCCATAGCCCATTAATTTGTCTAGTTGATGTGAGACTTTCTCCTTTTTTGTCTTCTCCTCACAACCACCTTCTATTCCACCTATAGTGCTATATCCATGGCTCACGCTCATGTATTGCGTGAAAGTTGAAAAAGTATGAAACAATTGCTTTGCTAACACCGGGGTGGTGCATGATAAATACTCTGTGTGATGAAGATAGAGCATGACAAGACTTTATGATTTTGTAGGGATAACTTTCTTTAGCCATGATATTTTGAGAAGACATGATTACTTTTTTTTTGAGAACTTGCTGACACTAGGAGAGGCTCCTACTGACTTTTAATTAAAAAGACTCAAGCTGTCAGAGTGTGTTATCCAATTTACATCAAAAGACGATGGGGTGTTAGGAGATACTAGTCTAGGTACTTGGTACAGAAACAAAACAACTCAACTAGCAGCCACCAGAGCTTTAATAAACGAATGGAGAGATTCCTTTGTTCGGTGCACCATCATGGGCATGTCATTTTTGAATATTTCCCTCCAAGACATGATTACTTTATTAGTGTGCTTGAAGTATTATTGTTTTTATTAGTATTATCATGGGTTTGTCACGGCAGATGTCCTTGTGAAAGGACTTAGTCGTGGAGCCATCACAACGGGTTAGCTTGAAAGGGTTAAACCGGACAAGGAAACACGGGGAGTTTATACTAGTTCGGCCCCTTCGGTGAAGGTAAAAGCCTACGTCTAGTTGTGATTGGTATTGCTAGGGTTTCGAAGGCCAGGGAGCGAATCCGCTTTGTCTGGCTTTCGAGTTGTTGTCTGTTGTCCCTAAACCGTTGCCGGGTCGTCCCTTTATATACATAGGTTGACGCCCGCCGGCTTACAGAGTCCCGGAGCCAGATCATAAACGTGTCCGGTTCGGTCTCTATCCTTCCTATCTTACAATGCAAGTTACATAACAAGGTCGGTTTACATCTACAGGCCTTAACTCGCCTTTGGGCCTTGGGCCTTCATAAAGCGCCATCATTCTTACGTCTTCACGGGCTGCTAGTCTTCATAAGGTTAACCCGCTACCCCTGGCCGGTTTACGTCCAGTAGTAATATCCCCAACATTAGGCCCCAGATTGGTTTGAACTTGTTCATGTCAATCTTCAATACTTAGAAAAATTCCACCCTTGCATCTTCACCTTGATCTTGTAAACCGCCGTGACGTCATACTTCAGGATCATGATAAACCGCCCTGACGTCATCTATCCGTTGAAGCTGAAGATTACCTTCATTACTACATATCCAGTCATCGAGGTGACACCATTATTAACTATCCATTTTTGAGCTCCTCGATTCCCGCACTTGTCGCTTTATCGATTCACCTTATAAATAGGGCCACGGGCCCTTATTATTTTTCCCTTCGTCTCCTTCGCTTCTTCCTCCTCGCGACCCCTCTGCCCCTGAGCGCTGCCGCCGTCACCGAGCTTCTCCTCTGCTTCGACAAAGGCCGCTGCATCAACCTGACCGTTACCAAAGAACTGTGGCGTTCCTCCATTGCTTCAACAATCACTAGAAGTCTTTTTCTTTCCCCCCTTGTAGATCTGTCTAGGGTTTCCTTGTTCTTCGCAGTTCTCTGGAGTTCATCAGTGCTTCGGTGTTGTTCTTCCCTGTTCCTCCTTAGTCTATAGATGGACACTTCACGCTTGACATATCCCTTGCCGTGGCTAATCTTCTGTTACCACCACAAACCCTTATGCGCAAAAAAACTGATCTAGTCCTTCATAAACTGTTTCGGGTCCTACCCTTTTTAGGTCAAAATATTTTTGCCTTTCTGTCTTCGGTAGATCCAAAATTCCCATGTGATCCTGTGAAACTTGTTTTACCTTACCTAGTCGTTTTTGCCTTAGATCTGTACCCTCTTATCACTTCGGTGATTTACCTTTGTATAAACAATCTATACCATTAGCCCTCTGGTAAACCGGAGGAGCCTTTTACCTCCATTGTTATACTCCGGTTTAACAGTATCTGTATACCCTTGTTCCGATATTGCCTTGTTATCCATTATTGCATTAGTCTCCGGTTTATGCAATTTCACCTATCGGTATATCTTTTATTCCACTGCATCTTGCATGTCATCATGAATGATTTGTAAACCGGCATTTCTTTTCCAGCTTTTTGTTTCACAATGGCCAAGCAATTTTCCGCTTGCAACTAGGCTCGTTCCCGGGTCACCGAGGAATAGTTGAACGGAATGGTCAGCATCGGCACCTTGCCTAAGAAAACTGAAATTAAATGGCGAGTTCCAGGAGCAGAAAATCCTCCGACCCGAGGCAGGGTGAGGTTGTGGTCTTTGTCGACCACATAGGTCGTGGTTTCAAACCGCCAGGGTCAACGTTTTACTGAGATGTGCTTGCCAGTTTCCAACTTCATCCTCAAGACATCGGACCCAACTCGATATCCAATCTATGCAACTTCCAGGTCTCTTGTGAAGTGTACTTACAAGAAGAACCGACTGCTGAGCTGTTCCGGGACTTCTTTCACCTGAACCGGCGTACAGAATTTGTAAATGGACCCAATACTGAACTTGGTGGTGTCTCAATTCAGAAGCGAAAGGAAGTTGAATTTCCTCATGCCAAACTGCACAGCCACCCTAAGGAATGGAACCAGACTTGGTTTTACTGCAGAGATACTTCTCCTGAAGATGAGAATCCCCTCCCAGGCTATCGTGATCACCGGCTTTCCAACACCCATCCAATGCCGCAACGCTTAAGTTCTGCAGAACGGGCCAAATATGCCCCTCAACTCGCCAAGCTCTGGGCTTTTATGGCCAACGGTTTAACAGGCGTTGATTTCGTGCGCTGTTGGATATCTTGGAGCGTCTTGCCGCTAAGCCGCCCCCCGGTTTAATGTGTGAGTACACCGGTGATGTTGAAGACCCTCGACGCCATTGCAACATTCAGGGACCGATGAATAGGTCACTGAAAGCATAAAGAAAATTTTGAATGAATCAGAATCAGTCTGTAGTCAAACTGGCTTGAACCCCTTCTATACTAAGAACAAACCGCCTGCTGTAAGCACTATACTTCCTTTTCATATTTGATATCTATAATTTGTTCAACTTGTAATCATTCTTCTGTGTATGTATGTATAGGGTGATGATCCCTTCTGGAAACGGAAATCCGTAGATAAAGCGGTAAAGCCAACCGGGGATAAAGCGGTCAAACCATCTCGTCCCAAAACCAAAGCCGTCAAGCGGACCTCAAAGCGGAAGACGGCTGACTGGATCAACATGGAACTTGATGAAGATGTTGATGATCCGGAAGTTGAGGTAGGACTTGACTCACTTGGCTCCCTTTTCATGCACCTCATTAATAATGATCTTTATCAGGAGGACGTAGAAGGCAGCCAAGCTAATGATGTAGAGGTAATTACCCTTTCCTCCGGTTCAGACTCCATGCCAACACAAAAAACCCGTCAAGCAGTCCGGAAAGTAAGATTTTCTCATCCTCTTGCTTACTTGGACCCAAAATTTATTTTGAAGACGCAGTAGCGTGAAGCTCGCCGGACAACCCAGCACAGTGGCCAACAGGTCACTTCGGCCGGTTTACCTGATACCCCGGTTCGGACGCGCCGGTCTGAGGTCTCTTCCACTTATGACCATTCTTATCCCAAGGCAGGTTATTTCAGACAACCTCTTAATCCGTCTGATTCAAATTATCAGGTGACACCTCCCTCATCCTCTAGCGAGTCGACAGCAACCCAACCCCCTCCTTTAAAAACTGTGGCTGGGTAAGCTTTCAAACCCTTTCTTCCAATGTGTTGCAAATCTTGAATAAGATGCTAAACCTCTTTTACTTTTGTTTGCAGAGCCAAAGCCACACCCAGCAAGAAAGCTCGGGTCAATAATCCGTCAGAAGACCAGGCTGTTGTTGAAGAAGAGCAAATAGGTGAACCGGACCAAACTCGTGAACCGGAAGGCCCTCCTCCTGAAGCCACCTCTGATGAACCGCCCCTTCTCGAGCGGAATACTGATGAACCAGCAGAAGCTAATCCTGCCATTCCTGATACTGAACCGGCAGCTCCAAACCGGGCTAGTCCGGTGAGAGGTACTGAGACTCCGTCAGCACCGCCAAAAACCACTGAAGACCAAGGAGATGATATTATCATTACTGGCATGGGCCACAGCTCTCCTGGTCATCCCGTAATCTTGGCCCAACATAGTGCCAAAGAAGAGCGTGCTGCTAGGGAGAAGGGCAAATGGAGTACTGACTTATCAAGTTATGCCCATCTCAACGCTGAAGAGCTTCACTCCGGTTTCTTAAACCGTCTGCACTCAAACCGTGACTATGAAGCCGGTTTGGTGAATTTGATGAAGGAACGCTATGAGGTATTTTCATCTCCCTTTACTTCTTGATTCCAAAGTTGAAATGCCAGCCCAAGTAGCCCCCAAGGGCCGTTTTATGATGTTAATCGTGAACCGGGTCTTTGTAATACTTTAAGTCTCTCCCACTGACCCTCAAAATGTTAGGTCTTTAGTGAAAATCAAGGCCGATACTTTACCAATGTAATGATATAGCTTTCCTCACGTAGCCCCCAAAGGCCGGTTTAGCTTTACAAGGTAATCCGGGTTTTAATCCATGCGTCCGTTTTGAACAGATGTACATTAGCCCCCAAGTGTCAAGGATAATGCTTGCATTGTTCTGGAGACTTTATAAAAGATGTAGTGAATCAGAGCAAATAGTCATTAGCCCCCAAGTACGAAGTGCATAACTTGTTATACGCTTTGTACTTTAGAAAATATATATCCTGTTGTTTGACATTTCTTCACTGTTGTAGGCCGAACTAAGCAATAGAGATGCCCGGACTGCTAATTTCCAAGAGAATGTGAAGTCCCAACAAGCAGAAGCCGCGAAAGCTAAAGAGGAGCTGACCAAGGCCCTGGCAGCGATGGAAAAGCTGAAAGAGTCTTTTAACAAAGATCATGCTGACTGGGAAACCGAGAAAACCGGTTTAACCAAAAGAGCTGAAGATGTTGAAGCGGCCTTGAAACCAGTTGTGGATAAACTAACTGGGTTGAAACGGCAAATAAACACCATGACTTCCGCTATCTTTGGTAAGTATCTCTTTATGCAGTTTGTCCAATTCATGAAACCTTATCATTGACCAGAACGCTGATTTTAAACTGGAACAGGCACTCGTATTGCTCATCTGGGCATAGATATGCGGATGAAGCTTAAAGAGGCTTATACCCTTATTGAATAGCTGTACTTTGGGTCCCAGCGTGCGATTTGTACTGCGGCTTGCAATAAACCGGCGCCATCACTGATAAAGGAAACTCTTGAGAAGCTGGCCATGTTACCAGCCCGGATTACCGAACTGAAGAAGGCAGCTGCAAGAGCAGGAGCATTAACCGCACTAATCCGAGCCAAGGCATGGATTCCAGATCTTGAAGCGGAGGACATCATCAAAGGATATCCAGGTGTGAAAGAAGACGGTTCAAACTTTGACAATGATGACCTCCGAAGGCTGACCAAAGAAATGCGGCTAATAGCTAGCAAGCTGGCAGAGGACACAGACTTGTCTCATTTCCAACCGGCTTATGACGCTGAAGGGAAGAGACAGCCTGCCGAAATCCATTAAGTCGAAGAACTTGTACCTCTAATTCGTAAGCATACCTACGCTCCTGATATTAACCCTTCCAGCCTTATCCATGAAGAGGTTGTGTTTCAAGCGTTAACTGGAATCGATTGGTCGACGGTTGATTTCCAGCGTCTGGGGAGGGATGAAGAAGAAGTGATCGCACCAACTGACCCTCAACCATCAAACCGTCCAGATGAAGCACCTTAAACCGGCCGCCGGTTTACCAGGTATTTGTGCCAATGCTTAAAAACAACTATTCAATTGGAGCCGTTTGAAAGCTTCATGTAATAGGATAGCAAAAACTCCTTTATCTGTCATGCCATCGAGCATGTTTTGTGACACTTTAATAATGTGAAGGCTTGTTCCACCTTTTGGGATCTATTTATGCTTAACCCATATGAATTGTGTTCCTGGATACAAGAACGTGAAATGTGTCATAGTGGTTTACCACTGGACGGGTCATGATGCCCAAGAATAGACAATACTTGGATGGATAATCAAAGTTTGTATATAAAAATAACATGTGTAACATACCTCATTGGCTGACCAACTGCCTGTATGGTAAAGGTGTAAACACCAATCCGGAGCAGTGATAACTCCGTCCTTAATTCGTCGGATTATGATAATAAACCGTGCCGGTATATAATAAACACTGGGTTTTCCTTATAACACTGGCGACTTGTTAGTCAAAACCAGACCGGGGTAACGAACACCGGCTTATAACTGATCATGTAATGACAACTTGTAGTTGAGATCCAAGCTGGGTCAAGGACACCGGTTTATCATAAGACATTATGAACCTCTATAAAGTCAAAAAACTTAACAAATAAGAGTCAAAAAAGAAATATGCAAGGCTTTTTACGAGCTGCCAGGCTCCAAATCGAGCCTTTTCATGGGCTGCCAGGCCTCTGAGTTAAACCATTTGACAAAGCCTTTTAAGATGGGCCTCCAATTAACCAATTGTCGTTTTAACTTTGACAAGTTCAGGGTCTATATAAGATTGACTTGTCAAACATTCGGCGGGTCATACCAGGATTACCTGGACAGGAGTGGCTTACTTGATGAAGGCAGGTTAACCTGGGGTTTTAGGTGAATACACCAGGCTTCCAAGCCGTGGCTTGATAGCCAATTACAAGGGTCCTTTCAAACTCTTTGTCGCTTTGCACAATGTAACGCCCCGAGACCGATGTGCCAGGTGTCGTCTAGTTATTCGCTATTGTTGCCTTGTCATTGCTTGCGTGTCATGCATTGCATATCATGTCATCATGTGCATTTCATTTGCATACATGTTCGTCTCATGCATCCGAGCATTTTCCCTGTTGTCCGTTTTGCATTTCGGCGCTCCGTTCTCCTCCGGTGGTCATTTCTACCTTCTTTTCGTGTGTGGGCATTAAACATTTCTGGATTGGACCAAGACTTGCCAAGCGGCCTTGGTTTACTACCGGTAGACCGCCTGTCAAGTTTCGTAACATTTGGACTTCGTTTGATACTCCAACGGTTAACCGAGGGACCATAAAGGCCTCGTGTGTGTTGCAGCCCAACACCCCTCCAAGTTGGCCCAAAACCCACCTAAACCTCCTCCATCATCTCGGTCGTTCGATCACGATCGCGTGGCCGAAAACCACACCTCATTTGGACTCTCCTAGCTCCCTCTACCTATATAAACACCTTCCCCTCCGAAATTCGCGGATGAACCCTAGATCCATTTTTTCCCCGCCGCCGCCGGACGAAATCCCGCCGACGGACATGTCCGCCCGCGATGTCCGCCGCCACGTGTCACCGCCCGAGTGGCTTGGCCGCCTCCCCCATCGCGCGGCCCGGGGAGCCCATCGCCGGCCCCCGAGGGCCCGAACGCTGCCGCCGCCTGCCTCCTTGCCCCGCCGCCTCGCAGGTCCGTCGCCGCCGTCATCCCGCACGCCGGCGCCCTACTCCGCCCGCCGGTGGCGAGCCTCGCCGGACCGCGCCACCGGCCGCCGGCCACCACCGCCGCCTCGGTTGCCGCACCACCCGAGGACCGCGGCCACCAGCCATCGCCGCATCCGGCCTCGCCGACCTTCGCCCCGGTCGGAATCGTCCCTCCGACGAGCTCCGCCACTGTTCCGGCGAACTCCGTCCGTGCCTCGGTTTGCGTGCACGAACCCTAGATCTGAGATTTGAGAGAGGTTGACTTTTTCCCAAAGTCCCCGAGATTTCCATGTTTCATATGCCCATGTTCATCATGCCGTAACTTTGCATCCGTAGATCCGATTCATGCATATAGCATATCAAAATGTTTGTCTCGGAGAGTACATCATTTCATTCCATTGCATCATTTCCATTTGTGTTCATCTTGATGCCCGAAATGCTGTTAGAAGAGTGCTACTTGAGATAATTGTCAGATCTGCTACTCCGTTTAGCTATTTGTCATTTTTGCCATGATTATTGTGTGCATGATATGCCCATGAGCTCTACATATGTTTTGTTAAGGGTTTTGCCATCTTTCCATAGGTGCAACCCATGTATTTTTATGATGTGTGTGGTGACTAGCACAAGCTTGCCAAGTGAGGCACTTGGTAATGCTGATTTCAGGGACTTAGCATTTCCACTAAGTCCTTGATCTGTTTATTTCATGATGCCATATGTTCATGTGGTTTCCTAGTGATCCGTGCCTCTTTTGAGGATGATCAGTAAGGATGTTTTGTTAATCTTGTAGTGCTCTATCCATCCATGTCTTTGTTTGTAATTATGGAGCACCCTAGCTTGAGTCAATCGAGCTCTACTTTTGCTACTTCGTGAATCTGGGCAGATTGTCTACTTGTTAGCGATTTTGCCGAGCATGTTGTAGTTGATCCGAGCATGTTATGTTATTCTTCTTGCCATGTCTAGCTTGTTTAATGTGTATTCTTGATGGGTGTATGCTTAGATTGTCATGCCTTGCTCTGTAGTGAGTGCATCGAGCTCGTAAACATGCCTACTTGATATCTGTTTTCAGCATGCTCCAGTTTTCACTAAGTCTGAGAACTGATTATGTTTTTGCCATATTCACATGCTTGCAATTGTATTTTCTGATCCCTTTTGCCTCAAGGTCACTAAGGGACTTTTGTTAAGCTCTTTGAGTATCTCCATGCCATGCCTTACTTTGCCATGTTCAGGTCCTGTAGCGTGTAGTTTTGTTGCTCCGAAGTGTGCTACCTGATATGAAATTCCAGACAAGTGTTAATTTCACTAAGTCTGAAATCTGTTTGCCATATGCATTTTTGCCATGCTTGTTTGAATCTGTTAATGGATGAATTGGCCGTAGCTCAGTGCTAGAATTTTGTTAAGCATCTTGAATGCATCCCTGCCATGTATTTTGTTGCCATGTTTTGGTGCTGTAGCTTGTTCATCTCATTGCATTTAGATGGCTACTTGCTGTAAATCGCAGACTGGTGTCATATTTGAATCGCTTGCCATTTCCAAACCGTAACTCCGATTCCGGCGTTCTTTATATCGTTTTCAAGCGATTTCATCTCATCTTTCCAGTGGCACACTTGGTTTTCCAATTTGAGGCCAGGTTCATGCATTCCTTGTCACATCATGCATATGCATCGCATACCGCATCCCACATATCATACCATGTTCATGTGTTGGTTGTTTACTATGTTGTGTGCTTTTTTTCCGGTGTTTGCTTCTTAGGATTGGTTCCGATAACGTCGTGTTTGTGAGGACCCGTTCGTCTACGTCCGTTTGTCTTCTTCATGGACTCGTTCTTCTTCCTTGCGGGATTTCAGGCAAGATGATCATACCCTTGAAATCACTTCTATCTTTGCTTGCTTAGTTGCTCGCTCTTTTGCTATGCCTACGCTGCGATACCTACCACTTGCTTATCATGCCTCCCATATTGTTGAACCAAGCCTCTAACCCACCTTGTCCTAGCAAACCGTTGTTTGGCTATGTTACCGCTTTGCTCAGCCCCTCTTATAGCGTTGCTTGTTGCAGGTGAAGATTGGAGGCCGTTCCTTGTTGGAACATCTATTTACTTGTTGGGATATCATTATATTGCCATGTTATCTTAATGCATCTATATACTTGGTAAAGGGTGGAAGGCTCGGCCTCTCGCCTAGTGTTTTGTTCCACTCTTGCCGCCCTAGTTTCCGTCATATTGGTGTTATGTTCCCGGATTTTGCGTTCCTTACGCGGTTGGGTTATAATGGGAACCCCTTGACAGTTCGCTTTGAATAAAACTCCTCCAGCAAGGCCCAACCTTGGTTTTACCTTTTGCCACCTAGCCTTTTCTTTTCCCTTGGGAGTCACGCTCCTGAGGGTCATCATTATTTTACCCCCCCCCCCGGGCCAGTGCTCCTCTGAGTGTTGGTCCAACTAAGCGATGTCCGGGGCTACCAGGGGCAACTCTGGGCTGGCCTACCCGACGTCTGGCTCATCTGAGTGTGCCCTGAGAAAGTGATATGTGCAGCTCCTATCGGGATTTGTCGGCACATTTGGGCGGTGTTGCTGGTTTAGTTTTACCCTGTCGAAATGTCTTGTAGAACCGGGATACCGAGTCTGATCAGAATGTCTCGGGAGGAGGTCTATTCCTTCGTTGACCATGAGAGCTTGTGATGGGCTAAGTTGGGACTCCCCTGCAAGGATTTGAACTTTTGAAAGCCGTGCCCGCGGTTATGGGTAGATGGGAATTTGTTAATGTCCGGTTGTAGATAACTTGAACCTTAACTTAATTAAAATGAGTCAACTACGTGTGTAACCGTGATGGTCTCTTTCCGGCGGAGTCCGGGAAGCGAACACGGTGTTGGAGTTATGTTTGACGTAGGTTGTTCTAGGATCACTTCTTGATCATAGTTTATTGATCGTGCTTTGCCTTCTCTTCTTGCTCTCTTTTGCGTAAGTTAGCCACCATATATGCTAGTCGCTTGCTGCAGCTCCACCTCATACCTTTTACCTTACCCATAAGCTTAAATAGTCTTGATCGCGAGGGTGCGAGATTGCTGAGTCCCTGTGGCTCACAGATACTTCCAAAACCAGTTCGCAGGTGCCGATGAGTCCGTGCAGATGACACAACCAAGCTCAGGAGGAGCTCGATGAAGATCTTGTCCTTTGTGTTGCTTCGTTCTAGTTGATCAGTAGTGGAGCCCGGTTGGGGTCGATCGGGGACCTTTGTCGCATTTGGGGTTATTCTTTTATTTTGGTTCTGTAGTCGGACCTTGATTGTATCTGGATGATGTAATGCTTTATTCATGTAATTGTGTGATGTGGCGATTGTAAGCCAACTATGTATCTTTTCCCTTATGTATTACATGGGTTGTGTGAAGATTACCTCACTTGCGACATTGCTTTCAATGCGGTTATGTCTCTAAGTCGTTCTTCGACACGTGGGAGATATAGCCGCATCGAGGGCGTTACACATAAAGAGCCCCCAAGTAACTTTGTGAGCTGTGCTCAGTGGGTGCCCATGTTTGAGTTTGTGCTTTGTGCAATACTCTCTTTGGCCCCACATAATTTCCTTTGTGGCTAAACGCCTATCAAGAGGTGTAGCTATGGTGTGATAACAACCAAGCCCCCTAGTGATATCCCTTTGTGGTTTTAAACCGATCAAGAGGTGTAGCTATGGTTCAGATATGACCAAGCCCCCTAGTGATTTTCTTTATATTCGTGTGGCTGCTGAGACCGGTTTAACAAAAAACTCCCCTTTGTCAGTAAAAATTCTTGTAAGCGCACACATGATGTAAAAAGAACAGAGACCCCGCTTTAATGGAGGCTCCGGTTTATTATATAATATATACATTGTCATAAATATGTACATATGAAGAGCCTGTGGCTCAAGTATAGTAAGGCCGAAGAATAGCTATGTTCCATGGCCGCTTGGTCTCCTCCTCCGATTTACGTGAGTCTTGGTGCTCTCGAACATCAATGAGGTAGTATGACCCGTTGTGCAGATTCTTGCTGACCACAAAAGGTCCTTCCCAAGGTGGGGATAATTTGTACATATCTGTTTGATCCTAGATGAGCCGGAGCACCAAATCACCCTCTTGAAAGGTTCTGATCTTAACCCGGCGGCTGTGCTAATGTCAGAGATCTTGTTGATAAATCGTCGAACGTGCTGCTGCAAGATCACGCTCCTCATCTAACAGGTCCAGAGAATCCTGACGAGCTGTCTCGTTATCCGCTTAAACATAAGCTGCCACACGGGGCGAGTCGTGATGGATGTCACTAGGGAGAACCGCCTCCGCTCCATAAACCATGAAGAAGGGTGTGTAACCCGTTGATCTGTTAGGCGTGGTGTTGATGCTCCATAACACAGAAGGTAATTCCTCCACCCAATAACCCGGCATCCGCTTCAAAGGAACCATAAGCCAAGGTTTAATACCTCTCAAAATTTCTTGATCTGCCCTCTCTGCTTGACCATTAGATTGGGGTGAGCCACTGATGCTATATCAAGCCGGATGTTCTCACGTTGGCAAAACTCCATCTCTCCCTTTGAAAGATTAGTACCATTATCAGTGATGATACTGTGTGGAAAGCCAAACCAGAATATCACTTTTTTGATGAATTGAACCGCCGTAGCCGCATCACACTTACTGACTGGCTCTGCTTCCACCCATTTGGTGAATTTATCAACTGCCACTAATAAGTGGGTCTTTTTGTCCTTGGAGCGCTTAAAGGGTCCAACCATATCAAGCCCCCAAGTCGCAAACGGCCATGTTATTGGAATCATCCTCAGCTCCTGAGCCGGAATATGAGCACGGCATGCGAATTTTTGACAACCGTCACATCGTTTGACTAAATCCTCAGCATCAGCATGAGCTGTTAACCAATAGAAGCCGTGGCGAAAAGCTTTAGCCACCAAAGACTTTGAACCAGCCTGGTGACCGCAATCCCCTTCATGGATTTCTCGCAAAATTTCACAACCCTCTTGAGGAGAAACACAACGCTGAATTGCCCCTGAAACGCTGTAATGATGCAATTCTC
Source organism: Triticum urartu (assembly GCF_056163025.1). Lineage (NCBI taxonomy): Eukaryota > Viridiplantae > Streptophyta > Magnoliopsida > Poales > Poaceae > Triticum > Triticum urartu. The sequence goes on from NC_141873.1 coordinate 239,585,191, forward strand.
TGTTGAGTATAGTCATCGATTTGGAACGCCGGATTATCTGCCGAGCCGAGGTTTCATCCTCTGGTAATTCGCCCCGGTTCATGTAAGCCAGATATGGGATTGTCCAATCTGGTATGACATGCAAAGCCGCCACCAATTGAGCCTCCGAGTCAGGAATAGCCAACTCCTCCTCTGTTGGTACTTTGACCGACGGATTATGTAGCACGTCAAGAAAGACATTTGGTGGAACCGGTTTACGCTGAGAACCAAGGCGGCTTAAAGCGTCCGCCGCTTCATTCTTTCGCCGGTCTATATGGTCCACTTGATAACCCTTGAAGTGACTAGCCACTGTGTCCACCTCTCGTCGATATGCAGCCATGAGTGGGTCTTTAGAATCCCAAGTGACAGACACCTGTTGGGCTACCAAATCTGAATCCCCAAAGCACTTAACTCGGCTTAAGTTCATCTCTTTAGCCATCCGAAGACCGTGGAGTAAGGCCTCATATTCAGCTGCATTGTTAGTACAAGGGAACATTAAACGAAGGACATAACAAAACTTGTCACCTCGTGGGGAAGTTAGTATGACTCCAGCCCCCGAGCCCTCCAACTGTCCGGATCCATCAAAGTGAATAGTCTAGTACGTGTTATCTGGTTTTTCCTCTGGTGCCTGCAACTCCGTCCAATCATTGATGAAGTCCACGAGTGCTTGGGATTTGATCGCTATGCGAGGTATGTATTTGAGCCCGTGAGGTCCAAGCTCAATATCCCATTTGGCAATCCGGCCCGTTGCTTCTCTGTTTTGAATGATATCTCCCAGAGGGGCTGAACTGACCACTGTGATAGGATGACCTTGAAAATAGTGTTTAAGCTTCCGGCTTGCCATAAACACTCCATACACCAGCTTCTGCCAATGTGGATACCTCTGCTTTGACTCAATGAGCACCTCACTGATATAATAAACCGTCCGTTGAACCGGATATTCCTTGCCAGCTTCCTTGCGCTCCACCACAATAGCCACGCTAACATCTCGGGCATTAGCAGCCACACATAGCAATAACGGCTCCTTATCGATCGATGCTGCAAGCACAGGCGGTTCAGCTAACTGCCTATTCAGATCCTCAAACGGTTTATCTGCTGCCTCGCTCCAGACAAAATTATCTGTTTTCTTAAGCATCTGATATAGAGGGATAGTCTTCTCCCCAAGACGACTGATAAACTGGCTCAAAGCCGCAATCCGGCCGGCCAGACGTTGAACGTCATTGATACACGCCGGTTTAGACAAAGATGTAATTGCTGAAAATTTTTCCGGATTAGCCTCAGTGCCTCTATTTGACACCAGAAAACCCAAGAGTTTAACTGCTGGAACACCAAAGACACATTTTTCCGGATTGAGCATCATCTTGTAAACCCGGAGGTTGTCAAAGGTTTCTCTCAAGTCATCTATCAATGTTTCCTCTTTTCTGGACTTTATCACAATATCATCCACATATGCATGAACATTGCGCCCAATTTGCTTATGAAGACAATTCTGAACACAGTGTTGATAAGTCGCCTGGGCACTCTTAAGCCTGAAGGGCATGGAGACATAACAGAAGGCTCCAAAGGGAGTGATGAAAGTTGTCTTCTCCTGGTCCTTAACTACCATTTTGATCTGATGATAACCAGAATAAGCATCCAGAAAACACAAACGGTCACAACCTGCCGTAGCATCAATGATCTGATCGATATGAGGGAGGGCAAAGGGGTCTGCAGGGCAAGCCTTGTTCAAATATGTGCAATCCACACACATACGCCAAGTGCCGTTTTTCTTAAAAACTAGCACCGGATTAGCCAACCACTCTGGGTGAAAGACTTCCACGATAAACCCTGCGGCCAACAACCGAGCTACCTCCTCACCAATAGCCTTGCGCGTTTCTTCATTGAAGCAGCGAAGAAACTGCCGAACCGGTTTAAACTTAGGATCAATGTTAAGTGTGTGCTCAGCAAGTTCCCTTGGTACACCTGGCATGTCAGAAGGTTTCCATGCAAAGATGCCCCGGTTCTCACGGATGAACTTGATGAGCGCGCTTTCCTATTTGGGATCCAGGTTAGCACTGATGCTGAACTGCTTGGATGAATCGCCAGGAACAAAATCAATCATCTTAGTGTCTATGACCGATTTGAATTTCAACGCCGGATCATGTTCCGTAGTTGGCTTTTTCAAAGAGGTCATATCTGCCGGATCAACTTGCTCCTTATAGAACTTCAACTCCTCCGTGGCAGCATAAGCCGCATCACCTTCCTCACACTCCAAAGTGATCTTTTTGCTCCCGTGTACTGTGATAGTCCCCTTATGACCTGGCATTTTAAGCTGTAGATAAACATAACACGGCCTCGCCATGAATTTAGCATAAGTCGGCCGCCCAAACAAAGCGTGGTACGGACTTTTGATTTTCACCACCTCAAAAGTCAATGTTTCTGACCTTGAATCATAATCATCTCCAAAAGCCACCTCTAAGGCTATCTTGCCCACTGGATATGCAGACTTGCCAGGCACCACACCATGAAAAACGGTATTTGACGGTTTAAGATTCTTATCTGTCAACCCCATACGGCGGAATGTATCATAATATAGAATGTTGATACTACTTCCCCCGTCCATGAGTACCTTAGTGAACTTGTATCCCCCAACTTGAGGGGCCACCACTAAGGCCAAGTGACCCGGATTGTCAACCTGGGGTGGTGATCCTCTCTACTCCACAAAATGGGTTGCTCAGACCAGCGCAAATACTGAGGCACCGCCGGTTCAACAGAGTTTACTGCCCTCTTGTGAAGTTTCTGATCACGCTTACACAAGCTAGTGGTGAAGACATGATATTGCCCACTATTTAGCTGCTTAGGATTGCTCTGATAACCCAACTGCTGCTGCTGCTGGTTCCCCTGATGGTTGTAACCTCCCTGGTTGCCTTGGTGCCCTTGATTGATGTGTCCGGTTTGATTACCCTGAAATCCTGAACTGGAACTGCCACCTCCGTAACCCGGCCCGTGGAAACCACCTCCTGAACCGCCAGGCGGGCCATTATCGTACTGGAACATATTTGAGTTCCTGAAATCTCACATGATATAACAATCCTTCCAAAGATGCGACGATGGCTTCTCCTTTGATCCATGCTTTGGACAGGGTTGATTTAACAGGCGCTCCAAATTGGGGCCTGAACCTCTGCCCCTCTAGGGCTGCTTGCCCTTACGGCGCTGGCCATTGTCCTGAGCATTGGTGTTAGCGACAAAGTCCAAGCTGTTGTCAGCTTTGCGCTTACCACTATTCCCATGGCCTGCCGGATTATGCTGCTGACCCTTGGTGTTGCTGTTCTTTTTCCCTTTCCCCAGTTTGTCCTCCTCTGAGTCAGGATCTTTGGTATTATCTGAATCGGCGTACTTAACCAAAGTGGCCATAAGTGTTGACATATCATTATAGTGACGTTTGTGAAGGAAATATGCCCTAGAGGCAATAATAAAGTTATTATTTATTTCCTTATATCATGATAAATGTTTATTATTCATGCTAGAATTGTATTAACCGGAAACATAATACATGTGTGAATACATAGACAAACAGAGTGTCACTAGTATGCCTCTACTTGACTAGCTCGTTAATCAAAGATGGTTATGTTTCCTAACCATGGACAAAGAGTTGTTATTTGATTAACGAGGTCACATCATTAGTTGAATGATCTGATTGACATGACCCATTCCATTAGCTTAGCACCCGATCGTTTAGTATGTTGCTATTGCTTTCTTCATGACTTATACATGTTCCTATAACTATCAGATTATGCAACTCCCGTTTACCGGAGGAACACTTTGGGTGCTACCAAACGTCACAACATAACTGGGTGATTATAAAGGAGCATTACAGGTGTCTCCAAAGGTAGATGTTGGGTTGGCGTATTTCGAGATTAGGATTTGTCACTCCGATTGTCGGAGAGGTATCTCTAGGCCCTCTCGGTAATGCACATCACATAAGCCTTGCAAGCATTGCAACTAATGAGTTAGTTGCGAGATGATGTATTACGGAACGAGTAAAGAGACTTGCCGGTAACGAGATTGAACTAGGTATTGGATACCGACGATCGAATCTCGGGCAAGTAACATACCGATGACAAAGGGAACAACGTATGTTGTTATGCGGTCTGACCGATAAAGATCTTCGTAGAATATGTAGGAGCCAATATGGGCATCCAGGTCCCGCTATTGGTTATTGACCGGAGACGTGTCTCGGTCATGTCTACATTGTTTTCTCGAACCGTAGGGTCCGCACGCTTAACGTTACGATGACAGTTATTATGAGTTTATGCATTTTGATGCACCGAAGGTTGTTCGGAGTCCCGGATGTGATCACGGACATGACGAGGAGTCTCGAAATGGTCGAGACATAAAGATTGATATATTGGAAGCCTATATTTGAACATCGGAAGCGTTCCGGGTGAAATCAGGATTTTACCGGATTACCGGGAGGTTACCGGAACCCCCCGGGAATCATATGGGCCTTAGTGGGCCTTAGTGGAAAGGTGAAAGGGCTGCCCATAAGGGCTGCGCGCCTCCCCCCCTCCCCTAGTCCTATTAGGACTAGGAGAGGTGGCCAGCCACCCCTCTCCCTCTTTCCCCCTTGGGAGTCCTATTTGGAATAGGATTGGGGGGAGTCCTACTCCCGGTAGGAGTAGGACTCCTCCTGCGCCTCCATAGGGCTGGCCGCACCCCTCCCCCTTGGCTCCTTTATATACGGAGGCAGGGGGCACCTCTAGACACACAAGTTGATCCTTGAGATCGTTCCTTAGCCGTGTGTGGTGCCCCCTGCCACCATATTCCACCTCGATCATATTGTAGTGGTGCTTAGGCGAAGCCCTGCGACGGTAGAACATCAAGATCGTCACCACGCCGTCGTGCTGACGGAACTCTTCCCCGACGCTTTGCTGGATCGGAGCCCGGGGATCGTTATCGAGCTGTACGTGTGCTAAGAACTCGGAGGTGCCGGAGTAACGGTGCTTGGATCGGTTGGATCGGGAAGAAGACGTACGACTACTTCCTCTACGTTGTGTCAACGCTTCCGTTGCGATCTACAAGGGTACGTAGATCATACTCTCCCCTCGTTGCTATGCATCACCATGATCTTGCGTGTGCGTAGGAAATTTTTGAAATTACTACGTTCCCCAACAGTGGTATCAGAGCCTAGGTTTTTATGGTTTGATGTTATTTGCACGAGTAGAACACAAGTGAGTTGTGGGCGATATAAGTCATACTGCCTACCAGCATGTCATACTTTGGTTCGGCGGTATTGTTGGATGAGACGACCCGGACCAACCTTACGCGTACGCTTACGCGAGACCGGTTCCCTCGACGTGCTTTGCACATAGATGGCTTGCGGGCGACTGTCTCTCCAACTTTAGTTGAACCAAGTGTGGCTACGCCCGGTCCTTGCGAAGGTTAAAATGGAGTCTATTTGACAAACTATCGTTGTGGTTTTGATGCGTAGGTGAGATTGGTTCTTGCTTAAGCCCGTAGCAGCCACGTAAAACTTGCAACAACAAAGTAGAGGACGTCTAACTTGTTTTTGCAGGGCATGTTGTGATGTGATATGGTCAAAACGTGATGAGATATAAGTTGTTGTATGAGATGATCATGTTTTGTTAAAGTTATCGGCAACTGGCAAAAGCCTTATGGTTGTCTCTTTATTGCATAAGATGCAAGCGCCAAATAATTGCTTTACTTTATCGCTATGCGATAGCAATAGTTGCAAGAGCAATAGTTGGCGAGACGACCACGTGATGACACATTGATATAGATCAAGATGATGGAGATCATGGTGTCATGCCGGTGATGATATAGATCATGACAGTACTTTGGAGATGGAGATCAAAGAAGCAAGATGATGATGGCCATATCATGTCACATATTTTGATTGCATATGATGTTTATCTTTTATACATCTTATTTTGCTTAGTTTGATGGTAGCATTTTAAGATGATCTCTCACTAATTATCAAGAAGTGTTCTCCCTGAGTATGCACCGTTGCGAAAGTTCTTCGTGCTGAGACACCACGTGATGATCGGGTGTGATAGGCTCTACGTTCAAATACAACGGGTGCAAAACAGTTGCACACGCGAAATACTCAGGTTATACTTGACGAGCCTAGCATATGCAGATATGGCCTCGGAACACGGAGACCGAAAGGTCGAGCGTGAATCATATAGTAGATATGATCAACATAGTGATGTTCACCAATGAAACTGCTCCATCTCACGTGATGATCGGACATGGTTTAGTTGATTTGGATCACATGATCACTTAGAGGATTAGAGGGATGTCTATCTAAGTGGGAGTTCTTAAGTAATACGATTAAATTGAACTTAAATTTATCATGAACTTAGTCCTGGTAGTATTTTGCAAATTATGTTGTAGATCAATAGCTCACGTTGTTGCTTCCCTGTGTTTATTTTGATATGTTCCTAGAGAAAATTGTGTTGAAAGATGTTGGTAGCAATGATGCGGATTGGATCCGTGATCTGAGGTTTATCCTCATTGCTGCACAGAAGAATTATGTCCTTGATGCACCGCTAGGTGACGGACCTATTGCAGGAGCAGATGCAGACGTTATGAACGTTTGGCTAGCTCAATATGATGACTACTTGATAGTTTAGTGCACCATGCTTAATGGCTTAGAATCGGGCCTTCAAAGACGTTTTGAACGTCATGGAGCATATGAGATGTTCCAGGAGTTGAAGTTAATATTTCAAGCAAATACCCAAGTTGAGAGATATGAATCTCCAACAAGTTCTATAGCTAAAAGATGGAGGAGAATCGCTCAACTAGTGAGCATGTGCCCAGATTGTCTGAGTACTACAATCGCTTGAATCAAGTGGGAGTTAATCTTCCAGATAAGATAGTGATTGACAGAATTCTCTAGTCACCATCACCAAGTTAGTAGAACTTCATGATGAACTATAATATGCAAGGGATAACGAAAACAACTCCCAAGCTCTTCGTGATGCTGAAATCAACGAAGGCAGAAATCAAGAAAAAACATCAAGTGTTGATGGTTGACAAGACCACTAGTTTCAAGAAAAGGGCAAAGGGAAGAAGGGGAACTTCAAGAAGAACGACAAGTAAGTTGCTGCTCAAGTGAAGAAGCCCAAGTCTGGTCCTAAGCCTGAGACTAAGTGCTACTACTGCAAAAGGACTGGTCACTGGAAGCGGAACCACCCCAAGTGATTGGCGGATAAGAAGGATGGCAAAGTGAACATAAGTATATTTGATATACATGTTATTGATGTGTACTTTACTAGTGTTTATAGCAAACCCTCAGTATTTGATAATAGTTCAGTTGCTAAGATTAGTAACTCGAAACAGGAGTTGCAAAATAAACAGAGACTAGTTAAGGGTGAAGTGACGATGTGTGTTGGAAGTGGTTCCAAGATTGATATGATCATCATCGTACATTCCCTATAATTTCGGGATTAGTGTTGAACCTAAATAAGTGTTATTTGGTGTTTGCGTTGAGCATGAATATGATTTGATCATGTTTATTGTAATACGGTTATTCATTTAAGTAAGAGAATAAATTGTTGTTCTGTTTACATGAATAAAACCTTATATGGTTACACACCCAATGAAAATAGTTCGTTGGATCTCGATCGTAGTGATAAACATAATCATAATATTGAAACCAAAAGATGCAAAGTTAATAATGATAGTGCAACTTATTTGTAGCACTGCCGTTTAGGTCATATTGGTGTAAAGCGCATGAAGAAACTCCATGCTGATGGGCTTTTGGAATCACTTGATTATGAATCAGTTGATGCTTGAGAACCCATGCCTCGTGGGCAAGATGACTAAGACTCTGTTCTTCGGAACAATGGAGCGAGCAACAGATTTGTTGGAAATCATACATACTGATGTATGTGGTCCGATGAATATTGAGGCTCACGACAGGTATCATTATTTTCTGATCTTCATAGATGATTTGAGCAGATATGAGTATATCTACTTGATGAACCATAAGTCTGAAACATTTGAAAAGTTCAAAGAATTTCAGAGTGAAGTGAAAAATCATCGTAACAAGAAAATAAAGTTTCTACGATCTAATCGTAGAGAAGAGTATTTGAGTTACGAGTTTGGCCTTCAGTTAAAAACAATGTGAAATAGTTCCACTACTCATGCCACCTGGAACACCACAATGTAATGGTGTGTCCGAACGTCATAACCGTACTTTATTAGATATGATGCGATCTATGATGTCTCTTACCGATCTACCACTATCGTTTTGGGTTTATGCATTAGAGACAGCTGCATTCCGTTAAATAGGGCACCATCTAAATCCGTTGAGACGACACCGTATGAACTATGGTTTGGCAAGAAACCTAAGCTGTCGTTTCTTAAAGTTTGAGGTTGCAATGCTTATGTGAAAAAGTTTCAACCTGATAAGCTCAAACCCAAATCGGAGAAATGTGTCTTCATAGGATATCCAAAAGAAACTATTGGATACACCTTCTATCACAAGACCGAAGGCAAGACTTTTGTTGCTAAATTCGGAAACTTTCTGGAGAAGGAGTTTCTCTCAAAAGAAGTGAGTGGGAGGAAAGTAGAAAACTTGATAAGGTAATTGTACCTTCTCCCTTATTGGAAAGTAGTTCATCACAGAAATCTGTTCTTGTGACTACTACACCAATTAGTGAGGAAGCTAATGATGATGATCATGTAACTTCAGATCAAGTTACTACTGAATCTCGTAGGTAAACCAGAGTGAAATCCGCACCAGAGTGGTACGGTAATCCTGTTCCGGAAGTCATGTTACTAGACCATGACGAACTTGCGAACTATGAGGAAGCGATGATGAGCCCAGATTCCGCAAAATGGCTTGAGGCCATGAAATCTGAGATGAGATCCATGTATGAGAACAAAGTATGGACTTTGATTGACTTGCCCAATGATCGGCGAGCCATTGAGATTAAATGGATCTTCAAGAGGAAGACGGACGCTGATAGTAGTGTTACTATCTACAAAGCTAGAATTGTCGCAAAAGGTTTTCGACAAGTTCAAGGTGTTGACTACGATGAGATTTTCTCACTCGTATCTATGCTTAAGTCTGTCCGAATCATGTTAGCAATTGCCGCATTTTATGAAATCTCGCAAATGGATAAACAAAACTGCATTCCTTAATGGATTTACTAAAGAAGAGTTGTATACGATGCAACTAGAAGGTTTTGTCGATCCTAAAGGTGTTAACTAAATATGCAAGCTCCAGCGATCCATCTATGGACTGGTGCAAGAATCTCGGAGTTGGAATATACGCTTTGATAAGTTGATCAAAGCATATAGTTTTATAAAGACTTGTGGTGAAACCTGTATTTACAAGAAAGTGAGTGGGAGCACTACATCATTTCTGATAAGTATATGTGTATGACATATTGTTGATCGGAAATAATGTAGAATTATTCTGCAAAGCATAAAGGAGTGTTTAAAAGGAGTTTTTCAAAGAAAGACCTCGGTAAAGCTGCTTACATATTGAGTATCAAGATCTATAGAGATAGATCAAGACGCTTGATAAGTTTTTCAATGAGTACATACCTTGACAAGATTTTGTAGTAATTCAAAATGGAACAGTCAAAGAAAAAGTTTCTTGCCTGTGTTACAAGGTGTGAAATTGAGTAAGACTCGAAGCCCGACCACGGCAGAAGATAGAAATAGAATGAAAGTCATTCCCTATGCCTCAGTCATAGATTCTATAAAGATGCCATGCTGTGTACCAGATCTATTGTATACCCTACACTAATTGGCATGGGAGTACAATAGTGATCTAGGAGTAGATCACTGGACAACGGTCAAAATTATCCTTAGTGGAATAAGGATATGTTTCTCGATTATGGAGGTGACAAAAAGGTTCGTCGTAAAAGGTTACGTCGATGCAAGCTTTGACACAAATCTGGATGACTCTAAGTCTCGATCTAGATACATATTGAAAGTGGGAGCAATTAGCTAGAGTAGCTCCGTGCAGAGCATTGTAGACATAGAATTTTGCAAAATACATGCGGATCTGAATGTGGCAGACCCGTTGACTAAACTTCTCTCACAAGCAAAACATGATCACTTTTTGGGTCTGAATCACATAGCGATGTGAACTAGATTTTTGAATCTAGTAAACCCTTTGGGTGTTAGTCACATGGAGATGTGAACCAATCACATAAATACGTGAACTATTGATGTTAAATCACATGGCGATGTGATCTAGATTATTGACTCTAGTGCAAGTGGGAGACTGAAGGAAATATGCCCTAGAGGCAATAATAAAGTTATTATTTATTTCCTTATATCATGATAAATGTTTATTATTCATGCTAGAATTGTATTAACCGGAAACATAATACATGTGTGAATACATAGACAAACAGAGTGTCACTAGTATGCCTCTACTTGACTAGCTCGTTAATCAAAGATGGTTATGTTTCCTAACCATGGACAAAGAGTTGTTATTTGATTAACGAGGTCACATTATTAGTTGAATGATCTGATTGACATGACCCATTCCATTAGCTTAGCACCCGATCGTTTAGTATGTTGCTATTGCTTTCTTCATGACTTATACATGTTCCTATAACTATCAGATTATGCAACTCCCGTTTACCGGAGGAACACTTTGGGTGCTACCAAACGTCACAACGTAACTGGGTGATTATAAAGGATCATTATAGGTGTCTCCAAAGGTAGATGTTGGGTTGGCGTATTTCGAGATTAGGATTTGTCACTCCGATTGTTGGAGAGGTATCTCTAGGCCCTCTCGGTAATGCACATCACATAAGCCTTGCAAGCATTGCAACTAATGAGTTAGTTGCGAGATGATGTATTACGGAACGAGTAAAGAGACTTGCCGGTAACGAGATTGAACTAGGTATTGGATACCGACGATCGAATCTCGGGCAAGTAACATACCGATGACAAAGGGAACAACGTATGTTGTTATGCGGTCTGACCGATAAAGATCTTCGTAGAATATGTAGGAGCCAATATGGGCATCCAGGTCCCGCTATTGGTTATTGACCGGAGACGTGTCTCGGTCATGTCTACATTGTTCTCGAACCGTAGGGTCCGCACGCTTAACGTTACGATGACAGTTATTATGAGTTTATGCATTTTGATGTACCGAAGGTTGTTCGGAGTCCCGGATGTGATCACGGACATGACGAGGAGTCTCGAAATGGTCAAGACATAAAGATTGATATATTGGAAGCCTATATTTGAACATCGGAAGCGTTCCGGGTGAAATCAGGATTTTACCGGATTACCGGGAGGTTACCGGAACCCCCCGGGAATCATATGGGCCTTAGTGGGCCTTAGTGGAAAGGTGAAAGGGCTGCCCATAAGGGCTGCGCGCCTCCCCCCTCCCCTAGTCCTATTAGGACTAGGAGAGGTGGCCGGCCACCCCTCTCCCTCTTTCCCCCTTGGGAGTCCTATTTGGAATAGGATTGGGGGGGAGTCCTACTCCCGGTAGGAGTAGGACTCCTCCTGCGCCTCCATAGGGCTGGCCGCACCCCTCCCCCTTGGCTCCTTTATATACGGAGGCAGGGGGCACCTCTAGACACACAAGTTGATCCTTGAGATCGTTCCTTAGCCGTGTGCGGTGCCCCCTGCCACCATATTCCACCTCGATCATATTGTAGCGGTGCTTAGGCGAAGCCCTGCGACGGTAGAACATCAAGATCGTCACCACGCCGTCGTGCTGACGGAACTCTTCCCCGACGCTTTGCTGGATCGGAGCCCGGGGATCGTCATCGAGTTGTACGTGTGCTAAGAACTCGGAGGTGCCGGAGTAACGGTGCTTGGATCGGTTGGATCGGGAAGAAGACGTACGACTACTTCCTCTACGTTGTGTCAACGCTTCCGTTGCGATCTACAAGGGTACGTAGATCATACTCTCCCCTCGTTGCTATGCATCACCATGATCTTGCGTGTGCGTAGGAAATTTTTGAAATTACTACGTTCCCCAACAGTTTGAGCCTTCCTAACTTCTATTTGAGCAGCAGAAAACGACAATTCCCCTCCAACATTAATATTGCGGTATCTGCATTGATACGATCCGATGAATGCAGAATAGCTGAGACCCGCTTGACCCAATGGGTCATGGACTCCCCCTCCTCTTGGACACAAGCGGCCAGATCCATAATTGACATGGGCTGCTACAAGTATCTTTGAAGTTCTGGATAAACCGGTGCTTCAATTCGGCCCATGATCCAACAGAGTTAGTTGGCAAGCTCTTCAACCAAGTACGAGTTGTTCCTTCCAACATCATGGTAAAGTATTTAGCACATACCGCTTCATCCACATCTAGCATCTCCATTGTCATCTCGTAGCTTTCCACCCATGCTTTTGGCTGTAGATCGGCGGTATAATTGGATACCTTACGAGGCCCCTTGAAATCCTTGGGCAGTCTCACATTACGCAAAGCGGGGGTAAGACACGGCACCCCTAAGGAACTGAACACCACACCTGGCTCTACTAAAGCGGTAGGGTGAACCGGAGTAGGTTGACAGGCTCCGTGCAGAGCTGCTAACTCGGCCTCTCGACGCGCGCGACCATGGTCTACCACATCCTGCGCATTAGCACCTCCCCCTGCCGGGCTGTGCCCTCGCGGCGGATTATGGTGACGTGCGCTGCTTGATACGGCCGGTTCATCCTCAACATGCCTGCTGTAGCTCCTGCTTGGGCGGGGGGTGGAATGAATCCTCTCGCGGCTGTGTGAATACGCCTACTGCTGGTTTAGAGCTGTTTGAAGGAGATCTCTGGCCCGTCGTGCCTCAATTGCAACTAGTGATTCGCCGTCGGTCGGGAGGGCTGCCAATCGTGAAGCGGCAGCCACAATGTTGTCCAACGAGTTGGAGTAATACCCGGGAGGTGTTGGAACATACTGTGGCACAATGTTGTTCTGACGGGGCGGGTCCATCATGCGCGGTTGAACCGGTGCTCCTGTTCCTGGGCTCCTGGCGCCTCCATCCGGTTTAATACTGGCTGGTTACTAGTTCCTGCTCCTGGCGTATTGAAGAGATTTCGTGGCTCATAACCCGACGGGAGATGTGATCGGTACCTTCTTCTCATGACTTCTTCGGAAGCGTTCTGATCCAGCCTAATCTGGTAGGCCTGGGCTTCCAACTCGGCCCATTCTGTAGCCATCCTAGCGTTCTCTGCCGCTAGGTCCGCCTTAGCCTGAGCTATCTGATCCTTCACCTTTGCAATCTCCGCGTTGTGCTGATCCCGGGCTACTGCATCCACCTCTGCAGCCATCAATGTTGCCAAAGCGTCGAACAAGTCAGACAGGACTTGAGCCAGAGGCGGCGCAGAGCTTCCTGCCCCCGCCGGCGTGGCCGTTGTTGAACCGGAGAGTATTGCTACGGCGGCTGACGAATGAGGCGCCGACTGTGTACCAGCCATGAAGATAGCGGCCCGGTTTGGCAGATCAGGGGAGTCCGGAATACTGTTGCCCTCGGATCCTCCACCAATCCAGCCATCCTGGAGCTGATAAAGTGATTCGGTCTCTCCGGAAGACTCGTCGTCGGAACAGCCAACGGTTTCTCCATCGGACGCCGGTCCATCCTCGTATTCTGGTCCGTGGATGACGCCTACGAAAACATGCTTCGCCACGGGCTGAACCGGCGAAGGGCTTGCACGCTGAGCCTTCTCGATGATGTCGGTGCAGATGTTCGGCTCAGGGGCCGGTTCGCCAATCTTGCCGATGAAGACATGAATCCCACCAAAGCGGACCCGGTACCCGTATTCGATTGAATTGGCCTCGGGACCCCATCCCGCGTTGTCGATGTAGAGCTTGCCACGACGACTCTTCATCATCCAGCCCACAGCGTATCCCTTGAGTCCATCAAAGCTGCCCTTCAAGAACTCGAAACCATCGTGCGATAGCCCCACGGTGGGCGCCAACTGTCGTGGGTTTGTCACGGCAGATGTCCTTGTGAAAGGACTTAGTCATGGAGCCATCACAACGGGTTAGCTTGAAGGGGTTAAACCGGACAAGGAAACATGGGGAGTTTATACTAGTTCGGCCCCTTCGGTGAAGGTAAAAGCCTACATCTAGTTGTGATTGGTATTGCTAGGGTTTCGAAGGCCAGGGAGCGAATCCGCTTTGTCTAGCTTTTGAGTTGTTGTCTGTTGTCCCTAAACCGCTGCCGGGTCGTCCCTTTATATACATAGGTTGACGCCCGCCGGCTTACAGAGTCCCGGAGCCGGATCATAAACGTGTCTGGTTCGGTCTCTATCCTTCCTATCTTACAATGCAAGTTACATAACAAGGTCGGTTTACATCTACAGGCCTTAACTCGCCTCTGGGCCTTGGGCCTTCATAAAGCGCCATCATTCTTACGTCTTCACGGGCTTCTAGTCTTCATAAGGTTAATCCGGCTACCCCTGGCCGGTTTACGTCCAGTAGTAATATCCCCAACAAGTATGCTTGAATCTTTCCCTACGAGGAGGCCACAAGCCCTAGGGGCGCGCCCCACGGGAGGCGCCCCCTTAGGCTTGTGGGCCCCTTGGAGACCTTCCAACCCTAACTCAACAACTATAAATTCTCAAATATTCCCCTTACATCAGGGGCACACAAAAAAATACTTTTTAGCCGCTGCAAGCTTCTGTTTTCGTGAGATCCCATCTTGGGGCCTTTTCCGGCACTCCGGCGGAGGGGGATTCGATCACGGAGGGCCTCCACACCAACCTTGCTACCCTTCCGATGAAGCGTGAGTAGTTTACCACGGACTTAAGGGTCCATAGCTAGTAGCTAGATGGCTTCTTCTCTCTCTTTGACCTTCAGTACATTGTTCGCCTCAATGTTCTTGGAGATCTATTCGATGTAATCTTCCTTTGCGCTACGTTTGTTGAGATTTGATAAATTGTGGATTTATGATTAGATTATCTATGAATATTATTTGAGTCTTTTATGAACTCTATATGCATGATTGAGATAGCTTAATATTTCTGTTTGATCTATCGATTTGGTTTGGCCTACTAGATTGATTTTTCTTGCAATGGGGGAGGTGCTTTGTGAGGGGTTCAATCTTGCGGTGTCCTCACCCAGTGACAGTAGGGGTAGCGAGGCACATATTGTATTGTTTCCATTAAGGATAAAAAGATGGGGTTTATATCATATTGCTTGAGTTTATCCCTCTACATCATGTCATCTTGCTTAAGGTGTTACTTTGTCTTATGAACTTAATACTCTCGATGCAGGCAGGAGTCGGTCGATGTGTGGAGTAATAGTAGTAGATGCAGGCAGGAGTCGGTCTACTTGTCACGGACGTGATGCCTATATTCATGATCATTGCCTTAGATATCGACATAACTTTGCACTTTTCTATCAATGGCTCAACAGTAATTTGTTTACCCATTGTATGTTTTCTTCAAGAGAGAAGCCTCTAGTGAAACCTATGGCCCCCAGGTCTATTTTCCATCATATATTTTTCAGATCTATAAAACTAAAAACCAAAAAATACCTTGCTGCAACTTATTTATATTTACTTTGTTTTGCCTTTTACTTATCTTTTAGATCTATCTCTATTAGATCTCACTCTTGCAAGTGACCATGAAGGGATTGACAACCCCTTTTTCGCGTTGAGTGCAAGTGTTTGTTAGTTTGTGTAGGTGCATATATTGGGGACTTGCTTGTGCCTCCTACTGGATTGATACCTTGGTAACTGAGGGAAATACTTATCTCTACTTTGCTGCATCACCCTTTCCTCTTCAAGGGAATAATCAATGGCAAGCTCAAGAAGTAGCAGTTCTAAGACATTTCCGTGCCATAGTTTTCTAGTTCCTTCATCATAACAATTGTGACGGAATGCCGCTAAGGCCACCCCAACTGGGCAATCTGGGATTTTGTTCTTTACAAACAAGAATCGCATCCAGAACTGCCGGACTGTTTCTTTTTTCTTTTGTACAATGAGAGCTAGATTCCAGATGTTAAACCCTTGAGTCATAGGGGAAATAAGTGACATGTGGGTGGGTGGAAGATGAAATGTTATTCCAAAACGATCTGACGTCGACCTCGGGATCGCTTGTGCGGCCTGGCTATTCTAGCCATCGTTGTAAGTCATCAAACCCGAGCTCCAGCCTTGGTTCGATGAAATGTAACTTTCATCCCCTAGCTGGTGCGAAACCGGCATTTGGGCGATGCTCCTATGTGGCTCCTCGGCCAGATCTAATGTCATGGCAGAGGAAGCACCCATAGGGTTTAGGTTGTCAAGATCGGTGTCCCGACAAGGAGCCGGAGCTTCAGGCTTATCCGGCGTTTCAATCGAACCGAGGTTTAGGGCTCCGGCATAAAAACTACACTAGAGCAGATCTGGTCATTGAACGATGATGCCATCAAACCGCTTTGACCACACAACGAGACCTGCATGGGCCACCAATGTCGGAGTTAAATCTGACAGATCTCCATTAAGGGGTCCCGAGCTAGTGATCTTAGCTTGATGGTAACATGACAAAGAGGGACATGATGTTTTACCAAGGTTCAGGCCTTCTCGAAGAGGTAAAACCCTACATCCTGATTCTATTGTATTGATTTTGGGTGGAGTATAAAGTACATGATGATCTACCTCGAGATCATCTGTGAATGAATCTTACTTGACCCCATGGACTAAACCCCTCGGCTTATGTTGGCACCGGGGGTATCTAGTGTTACATGTAGGTCGGTTACATCAAGGGATAAGCATGTCGATGATTCAAACATTTCTTGAAGTGTACCCCAAGTCTTCGAAGGATTACATCTTGAGTACGCCGTGGGTCAAGGCAAACACAACCCATTCTTCGGTCGTCTTGGGGTCCTCGGCCCAGCCCATGCCTGGTAGGCCGATGTGCTTAGTCCCCTAGTCCAGGACACTGTCACCCGCGTCCTCTTTGGACCAGCATGAATGAGGCGCGTAGAGCGGAGGTGCGTTCATGCGGGAGAGCGCATTATATATTTTTTGGTGAAAACAGTTCGTCGGACGCGTACGTGGTGGTGATCCGGACGCCCGCAAAGCCCACTTTGTGTTTGGTTTGCGAAATTTTGGTCTACTGAATGCATAAACAGATAGTTAGGGGTACTGTGTTGGTGGCGGAGTGCGTCTGGAAAACTCAGTCCATTCCCATATGTTTGCGAGTGGCTTGAGCGTCCGAAATGCATTCGAGATGCCCTTACATTTTTTCAATAGAGATGGAGAAGTATAAAATACTACTCCCTCCATCCGACAATGTAGTGCATACTTTAAAAAAAAATCAAACTTCGTAAAGTTTGACCAATTTTATAGACAAAACTATTTATATCTACAATATCAAATGTATAAAATATGAAACTACATTCTAGATGTAAATATCTTCTTTATAAATGCGGTCAAAATTTGCAACGTTTGACTTAATATATGCACTATATTCCGTTCTAAGAACGACTGCATTCTGCTTCTCAGCCAGAGGCTGGTCATATTGGGAGAAACTTAACAAGTAACACATCGCATAGGGCATCTAAGGAGCTGCATTGCAACCTAGGTGCGTGAAGATTGGACAGAGAATATTAAATGAAAAACCAATGACAATAATGACTCCAATTTGCTCATATTGGAAAATCGGGAGAAGCCGCTAGTGTAATGATCACGTTGAAATGCTAAATTTTCATTAGACGCCTTATGCATTTAGGGCCTCTTTGATTCGTAGGATTTTGAAAACGTAGGAATAGGAAAAGTGTAGGGTTGGAGTGGCATGCCTATTTGAATCCTATAGAATTAGCAATGATTGTTTGATGCCACGGGAAAAACAAAGGAATTGTAAAAAGAGGTTGGAGTGGATGTTAAATTTCCTATAAAATGTAGTACAAAAGATTCCATAGAAAAAATTCCTATGGGATCCAATCCTATGAATCAAAGGACCAATATAGAAAAAAATCCTAAGGATTTCAATCCTCCAGAAATCCTATAAAATTCC
Source organism: Triticum urartu (assembly GCF_056163025.1). Classification (NCBI taxonomy): domain Eukaryota; kingdom Viridiplantae; phylum Streptophyta; class Magnoliopsida; order Poales; family Poaceae; genus Triticum; species Triticum urartu. The sequence continues at coordinate 239,603,146 of NC_141873.1, forward strand.
TTTGAATCAAAGAAGCCCTATGAAGGGAGTAAGCGCATCTACAACAGGAGGCCTCAAACCATCCCTCATGTGCCTGCGGACAGGAGAGAGAAGGAAAAACGTGACCCGACGTGACCTCTCATATCATCCCTATATGCCCGGGCTGCCCGCGAACCCTCATATCAAACACAATAAGCTACGCGCAAGGGGCGCCCTCCCGCTCTAGCCACGTCATTCCCATTTTTAGTGTGCAACGTCGAGGGAGAGAAGCAAAGCTGGTTTTCTCAAAAGAAAAAAAACATCGAAGGACAGAAATAAAAAGGGGGAAATGTGTGGATTCGGCAGGGGCTCTTGTAATCTCTCACACCTAACCTCATATCTCCTTTTGCCTTCCCACTTCCCAAGCTAGGGTTGCAGCCGCCGCCACCCCATCGCTCCACCGGCACGGGCCGCCGAAGGAAGGCCGGCTTCTCCCACGGATCTTCTCCTCTTCCTCGTAGCAAGGCATGGCCCTGCTCTTCGCCATGACGCTGATGACAAGGCGGACGGTGCCGCGAGCTCTCCTCCCTAGGAAGCCGCGGGAGGACGAGGTCAAGCCAGACCTGGTCGACATGCCCCCTGCCACACCTCCCTGGAGCCCGCATCCTGTCGCCGCTGCTGGCTGAGGTGGTTAGGTCGAGAGCATGCCCGCCGATGATGGTACTTCATTTATTCTGTTTTAGAACAATAAACGTCATAATTACTGAAATCTTATAGTGGTACCATGGCACAAGTTATATAATCTGTTTCTGCATTTAGGGTCTCTAGGAAAAATTTGGAATGTTTCTTTCATCTTTGTTAGCTTGATCTGCTGATTGACAGTCTCATTATTTATGCCTTTCAGTTGTGGAGTTCAGGAATACTGGGTTGGAGAGATCAGAGCCACTGAAGAAAGATCTAGAATGGTTCATGGAACAGGACCACACCATTCCAGAACCATCTGCCGCTGGTACTGCATGTGCCTCCTACCTGGAAGAGTTGTGTGAGAAGGACCCCCAAGCATTTATCTGTCACTTCTATAATGTGTACTTTGCTCATACTGCTGGAGGGCGAATGATTGGCAAAAAGGTATGTCTTTGCATAAAATAGACTTGTATCAGAACTTTCATCTGAGTCAAATGGTGTGTGCTTGAATGACTCCACATATTTTTGTAAAGCATGTGTTGGCTCTGGTTCTTACAACTCATTCTTCTGGTTCGGCTGATTGAAATTCCAATAGGAGGTAGAAGCGTGGTATTATTGTGTATACTTTGTTGAGGAGTATATATCACATTATATACACATCTACTTCTATATCTGGGACTGCTATGTAGATATAACTTTATAATCATCCTATAGCTATCCATTTTGGTTTGGACCTTGAATCCTGGTTTTGTACTTTCGAAATCATAGCATCATGTTATCCCATAATCTGTTCGTGTCGCGTGAGTGTTTGTTTCTCCATGAATTGATATCCTTTAATTGAGTAATCATGCCGTCTCTTCATTTCAGGTTGTTGAGAAGATTCTGAACAAGAAAGAGCTGGAGTTCTACAAGTGGGAAAGTACCATGTGCCAACTGCTGTAGAATGTCCGCACCACACTAAACCAAGTTGCTTTTGTAAGTCCAAGAGTTTTGATTTTCATGCTCTTATTCTTGGCTACTCATTTATCCTCCCACGGATTGGTCTTAACCTGCTTACATTCGCTATCAGAGCTGGTCTCGGGAAGAGAAGGACCACTGCCTGGAGGAGACCTAGAAGTCGTTCGCCTATTCAGGAGATCTCCTACCCCAGATATAAGTCATGCGTGCATTTTCTTCATTGGTCTACTAAAATAAAATGTTCTTTCTACTAGGCACACGGGCTCTGAGTAGTGGCATAAAGCAAAATTAGTCATTTGCTATTATTAATACACTGTAAACTTTGCAACAGAATGTATTAAGTAGGAAGAAATTCATTTGTGTACTCATAATGTGACGGTTTAACTAAGTTTCTCTTTGGTTGTTTGAAGTGGATCATGTGAGTCTTTGCTTAATGGATCAGGGAAAGTTTTTTTCTCCTGATAAGATTATTGCACTCACCAGTTGAGTACTCAGGTATTTGTTCTCATCTTTATGATGATGGTAATGAACTTTTAGGGCATGCCGTATTTTCCAGTTATTTTAGCTTCTTATAGTATGTTGGCCGACTCTTACTCCCTTAAGATATTTCTCTTCCTTGATTTGGCTAGAAGTTCTACTCGCAAAAGTGAAAGACTATCAGTTGAACTTTGATGGCCGCAGTCACGATTACTCTTTGTGCAATTTAATTAGGTTTAACAAAAAAATCATTTATTGTTGCTAGATAATAGTTGCTAAATTTCAATCACCCAATGAAAATGGTGCAATAGAGCCTAAATAGTTGCTAGATAATACATGAAATTTGCCTCAAAAAAATTAATTAGGTTTCTGAATTTGGTCAGATTCTCTACAGGTTTAGGCACTTCATTGTTGGTGACGCAATTTTTTGCACTGCTGCTAATTGTACTATATGTTATTCATTAGGAGGGATATTGGCATAGGGATAACACATAATAAAATGAGAATCATCATCACTCTCATATATACTCCCTCTGTAAAATATTATAAGAGCATTTAGATCACTAAAATATTGATCTAAACACTCTTATATTAGTTTACAGAGGGAGTACATTACTATGTCCTTTTTGTTTCCATTGAAACCTATTATGTTTACTTGATTCATTTCGAGACAATCTTCTCGGATTTTTGGTGATACACAATGAACAACACATTTGAATGGGAGACATTGAGGGTGTGTTTGGTTCAAGAACCAAGTGGAATGGAATTTCATATTTCCATTCCACGGGAATGGGTTGGTTCCGTTCCTGTGTTTGGCTATGGGTATTAGATGGAATGGAATGGTTACGTTCCGGTGTTTGGTTCCACAGTTGGAATGGAGTAATTTTCCGCAACAATATGAATAGTTTAACTCTTTGTATTTTCAGGAACATAATATTCAAATTTTGAGAAAACATTTGAATTTTATTTGCAACACGCACAGTTTATAAATACATTCAAGCATATATCAAACATAAATTCACACTATTTTGTAGTATTTAACAAGTTACATATATAGGTAGAAATTCCAACATACACATCAAGCAAAAATAATGAAAGACTAGGTGTCTAGTTGCTGTACTAATGAAGCTCTCTGTGCCGGCCGGAGCAGGAATAGGTGTCTGGTTGGTGGTGGGAGGAGATAACCAGCGGAAGAGAGGGGACAACATCGGGGGAAATGTGAGAGACGGGAGGCGTTCCGCCACCGATTCGGAGGTACTAGCGCGTTCCGGATCTAGGAGGAATATGCCATTCCAGAGAACGAGTGAGTTCCGATTCCTCGACCCAACCAAACAGGAGAACGACCTCTAGGGACGAGATGGGCCCGTTTCCACCTGGTGACACAAACCAAATACATCCTGAGTGGACGAATTCAACGATTAGTGAGTTTACAGGCCAGTCCTGTCTCCCTCCACCCCACCAAATTTGATTCTCATGTTTTTTTCTCGCCTGATATTAATTCTCGATATTCTCCCTGCCTATTTTGTTTCATTCTTGTTCCCAGTGTTCTTACTTCTACTCCCTCCGTTCATAAATAAGTGACGGAGGGACTATATATGTTCCTTGCTGATGTAACAGATTAGTTGGTTTTGATCAAAATCAAATGGGATTCATCTAGGTTTGAGAGCCGACGGACGTGGCGGCTGCTGCGGCTGGTGGTGCTTTGTGTGTGCATGGGGTAGCGCGGTCCTCCTGCTCGTCAAGACACTACAACACAGCAGCGTCGACCTCGACGGCAAGTGCAGCCACTGGCTGCACTACGGCGTGCAAGAATTCTATGTCAACGAGATATCAGCGTTCCGCTTCCACCCCCTCGAGTAGGCAATGATGAAGGTGAGTGTCGGCTCGGTGGGGTTGGCGGAGGGTATTCTAGGTGTACATGAACTGCAGCGACAAGTCTAGAGTTTGGGAGTACAACGACATAATGAACATGAGCATTTGATAGATATAGTGTTAAGATTGCATGTTTATTTGCTGAATTTGGACAAGCCATCGTATGTAATGCATCAGCTATACATACATGTGTGTTATCAATCAAAGCTAAAATTCAATGAAAAGTGTGGCACCCTACCTGACACCGCACAAACTTCCTTTCAGAAGGCGTCACCGGGTGACGCCCCAACCACTAGTCCGTCACAAATATGGAGAGGATATGAGGGCTCGCGGACGCGCCCGAGCACTCCGCCACGTAGGACGCGGCCCCACCCCAGACCACCTTACCCTTTCTTTATGCATTCTTTTATTTCTCTCTTTTCATCTCTACCAATCATGTGCAAAATGACCGACGAGGAGTGTGGCTGCGTGAACTGGTAAATACAGGTTCAAAACGGACACGCCCAGTCACTGACCCGGCGCGTTCACGGGTGTTTACGGTGTCATATTTGCTACGGCTGTAGATGCTCTAACATATACTAGTGTCATATGGTCCCAGCGATAACTAGCCTAACCAAACTGTGGACTAGCCTCTTCGGTATAAAACGGGCCCATTCCATTCCACGGTTTCTACTTAGAGCATCTTCAACAGCCGCGCTACGCGCGGCGCGCTAAAAACACATTTGGAGCGCGTGGATCGCCTGTTTTTGTGCGGCGGGGTGCGTTTGCCCCAGACACCGCTGCAAATTTTAGCGCGCGCGAGCCGCTGCAAAAAACTGCACGTGCGCTGTCGCACAAGCAACATATGCACTTCGAACAAATATAAAAAAACATATGCATAGATTAAAATAGATAAAATAGGCGATACATAGATAGTTCACATAGCATACATAGTTCATCATAGCATAGATAGATAAAAAAACTAGTCCAACACGATAAAAACTACGGTGCAACTAGAACCTACTCCGAGTCGTCATCATCATTCTCGCTGGTGTCGTCCGAGGTATCGAGCCACGCGTCTTCCCAATGAGGATCGTCTGAGTCGAAGAACGACTTTCCACCCGTGTTAACAAGATCGCATTGCGCCTCCGCGACTGCCTTCCGCCGACGCCTCTCCGGCCGCTCCATACGTCGCCTTGCTGTCCTCTCCGCCCAGAAGGCGTTCTCATCGGCGACGTCCTGCGGGTAGCGCTGGCGCCACTCCGTCATGGCTAGCTCATCCGCCTCGGCGATGAGGAGGCAGCGCTCGCGTCTGCGGTGTTCCTCACGGTCCTGGTCTATTATAAGACGAGGCGGCGATGCGAGGTCCTGCGCTTGCTGGCACGTCTGCGCGTCATGGAAGTTCATCTGCTGAGGCGCCACGCCGCAACGTCGTATGCGCGGGTGGTCTCGTGTGCGGTCTCAAACGTCCCGAGACTGAGACGCATGTTGCCAGAGCTGATCTCCGCGTGGAACCAGTCGGAAGGGCGGACACGGATGCCGTGGTAGCCCGAGCTTCTTCGGCGACACAGCGACATGTCGACGGTGGCGGCGGGAGCGAAGAAGAGAGGGGCGGCGAGGGTGTAACGCCCCGAGACCGATGTGCCAGGTGTCGTCCAGTTATTTGCTGTTGTTGCCTTGTCATTGCTTGCGTGTCATGCATTGCATATCATGTCATCATGCGCATTTCATTTGCATACGTGTTCGTCTAATGCATCCGAGCATTTTTCCCGTTGTCCGTTTTGCATTCCGGCGCTTCGTTCTCCTCCGGTGGTCATTTCGAGCTTTCTTTTGTGTGTGGGGATTAAACATTTACGGATTGGACCGAGACTTGCCAAGTGGCCTTGGTTTACTACCGGTAGACCGTGTTGGGTTTCGTAGTAATTTCAAAAATTTCCTACGCACACGCAAGATCATGGTGATGCATAGCAACGAGAGGGGAGAGTGATGTCTACGTACCCACGCAGACCGACTGCGGAAGCGATGACACAACGTAGAGGAAGTAGTTGTACGTCTTCACGATCCAACCGATCAAGCACCGAAACTATGGCACCTCCGAGTTCGAGCACACGTTCAGCTCGATGACGATCCCCGGACTCCGATCCAGCAAAGTGTCAGGGAAGAGTTCCGTCAGCACGACGGTGTGGTGACGATCTTGATGTACTACAGCAGCAGGGCTTCGCCTAAACTCCACTACAGTATTATCGAGGAATATGGTGGCTGGGGGCACCGCACATGGCTAAGGAATAGATCACGTGGATCAACTTGTGTGTTCTAGGGTGCCTTTGCCTCAGTATATAAAGGACTAGAGGGGGGAGGCTGGTCGGCCAAGGTGTGGCGCGCCAGGAGAGTCCTACTCCCTCTGGGAGTAGGATTCCCCCCCCCCCAATCCTAGTTGGAATAGGATTCGCGGAGGGGGAAAAGAGAGAGAGGGCGCCGGCCATGTCTCCTAGTCCTAATAGGACTAGGGGAAGGGGGAGGCACGCAGCCCATGTAGGGCTGCCTCTTCTCTTTTCCACTAAGGCCCATCATGGCCCATTTAGCTCCCGGGGGGTTCCGGTAACCTTCCCGGTACTCTGGTAAAATCCCGATTTCACCCGGAACACTTCCGATATCCAAACATAGGCTTCCAATATATCAATCTTTACGTCTCGACCATTTCGAGACTCCTCGTCATGTCCGTGATCACATCCGGGACTCCGAACAACCTTCGGTACATCAAAATGCATAAACTCATAATATAACTGTCATCGTAACCTTAAGCGTGCGGACCCTACGGGTTCGAGAACAATGTAGACATGACCAAGACACGTCTCCGGTCAATAACCAATAGCGGGACCTGGATGCCCATATTGGCTCCTACATATTCTACGAAGATCTTTATCGGTCAGACCGCATAACAACATACGTTGTTCCCTTTGTCATCGGTATGTTACTTGCCCGAGATTCGATCGTCGGTATCCAATACCTAGTTCAATCTCGTTACCGGCAAGTCTCTTTACTCGTTCTGTAATACATCATCTCGCAACTAACTCATTAGTTGCAATGCTTGCAAGGCTTATGTGATGTGCATTACCGAGAGGGCCCAGAGATACCTCTCCGACAATCGGAGTGACAAAACCTAATCTCGAAATACGCCAACCCAACATGTACCTTTGGAGACACCTGTAGTACTCCTTTATAATCACCCAGTTACGTTGTGACGTTTGGTAGTACCCAAAGTGTTCCTCCGGTAAACGGGACTTGCATAATCTCATAGTTATAGGAACATGTATAAGTCATGAAGAAAGCAATAGCAACATACTAAACGATCGGGTGCTAAGCTAATGGAATGGGTCATGTCAATCAGATCATTCTCTTAATGATGTGATCCCGTTAATCAAATAACAACTCATTGTTCATGGTTAGGAAACATAACCATCTTTGATTAACGAGCTAGTCAAGTAGAGGCATACTAGTGACACTTTGTTTGTCTATGTATTCACACATGTATTATGTTTCCGGTTAATACAATTCTAGCATAAATAATAAACATTTATCATGATTATAAGGAAATAAATAATAACTTTATTATTGCCTCTAGGGCATATTTCCTTCAGTCTCCCACTTGCACTAGAGTCAATAATCTAGATTACACCGTAATGATTCTAACACCCATGGAGCCTTGGTGCTGATCATGTTTTGCTCGTGGAAGAGGCTTAGTCAACGGGTCTGCAACATTCAGATCCGTATGTATCTTGCAAATCTCTATGTCTCCCACCTGGACTAGATCCCGGATGGAATTGAAGCGTCTCTTGATGTGCTTGGTTCTCTTGTGAAATCTGGATTCCTTTGCCAAGGCAATTGCACCAGTATTGTCACAAAAGATTTTCATTGGACCCGATGCACTAGGTATGACACCTAGATCGGATATGAACTCCTTCATCCAGACTCCTTCGTTCGCTGCTTCCGAAACAGCTATGTACTCCGCTTCACATGTAGATCCCGCTACGACGCTTTGTTTAGAACTGCACCAACTGACAGCTCCACCGTTTAATGTAAACACATATCCGGTTTGCGATTTAGAATCGTCCGGATCAGTGTCAAAGCTTGCATCAACGTAACCTTTTACGATGAGCTCTTTGTCACCTCCATATACGAGAAACATATCCTTAGTCCTTTTCAGGTATTTCAGGATGTTCTTGACCGCTGTCCAGTGATCCACTCCTGGATTACTTTGGTACCTCCCTGCTGACTTATAGCAAGGCACACATCGGGTCTGGTACACAGCATTGCATACATGATAGATCCTATGGCTGATGCATAGGGAACATTTCATATTCTCTCTATCTTCTGCAGTGGTCGGGCATTGAGTCTTACTCAATTTCACACCTTGTAACACAGGCAAGAATCCTTTCTTTGCTTGATCCATTTTGAACTTCTTCAAAATTTTGTCAAGGTATGTTGTTTGTGAAAGTCCAATTAAGCATTTTGATCTATCTCTATAGATCTTTATGCCTAATATGTAAGCAGCTTCACCGAGGTCTTTCATTGAAAAACTCTTATTCAAGTATCCCTTTATGCTATCCAGAAATTCTATATCATTTCCAATTAGTAATATGTCATCCACATATAATATTAGAAATGCTACAAAGCTCCCACTCACTTTCTTGTAAATACAGGCTTCTCCGAAAGTCTGTATAAAACCAAATGCTTTGATCACACTATCAAAGCGTTTATTCCAACTCCGAGAGGCTTGCACCAGTCCATAAATGGATCACTGGAGCTTGCACACTTTGTTAGCTCCTTTTGGATCGACAAAACCTTCTGGTTGCATCATATACAACTCTTCTTCCAGAAATCCATTCAGGAATGCAGTTTTGACATCCATTTGCCAAATTTCATAATCATAAAATGCGGCAATTGCTAACATGATTCGGACGGACTTAAGCATCGCTACGGGTGAGAAGGTCTCATCTTAGTCAATCCCTTGAACTTGCCGAAAACCTTTCGCGACAAGTCGAGCTTTGTAGACAGTAACATTACCATCAGCGTCAGCGTCAGTCTTCTTCTTAAAGATCCATTTATTCTCAATTGCTTGCCGATCATCGGGCAAGTCAACCAATGTCCATACTTTGTTCTCATACATGGATCCCATCTCAGATTTCATGGCTTCAAGCCACTTTGCGGAATCTGGGCTCACCATCGCTTCTTCATAGTTCGTAGGTTCATCATGATCTAGTAGCATGATTTCCAGAACAGGATTACCGTACCACTCTGACGCGGATCTTACTCTGGTTGATCTACGAGGTTCAGTAGTATCTTGATCTGAAGTTTCATGACTATCATCATTAGCTTCCTCACTTATTGGTGTAGGTGTCGCAGAAACAATTTTCTGTGATGTACTACTTTCCAATAAAGGAGCAGGTACAGTTACCTCGTCAAGTTCTACTTTCCTCCCACTCAATTCTTTCGAGAGAAACTCCTTCTCTAGAAAGGATCCATTCTTAGCAACGAATGTCTTGCCTTCGGATCTGTGATAGAAGGTGTACCCAACAGTCTCCTTTGGGTATCCTATGAAGACACATTTCTCCGATTTGGGTTCGATCTTATCAGGTTGAAGCTTTTTCACATAAGCATCGCAGCCCCAAACTTTAAGAAATGACAACTTCGGTTTCTTGCCAAACCACAGTTCATAAGGCATCGTCTCAACGGATTTTGATGGTGCCCTATTTAATGTGAATGCGGCCGTCTCTAGAGCGTATCGCCAAAACGATAGCGGTAAATCAGTAAGAGACATCATAGATCGCACCATATCTAGTAAAGTACGATTACGACGTTCGGACACACCATTACGCTGTGGTGTTCCGGGTGGCGTGAGTTGCGAAACTATTCCACAATTTTTCAAATTTACACCAAACTCGTAACTCAAATATTCTCCTCCACGATCAGATCGTAGAAACTTTATTTTCTTGTTACGATGATTTTCAACTTCACTCTGAAATTCTTTGAACTTTTCGAATGTTTTAGACTTGTGTTTCATTAAGTAGATATACCCATATCTGCTTAAGTCATCTGTGAAGGTGAGAAAATAACGATATCCGCCACGAGCCTCAATATTCATCGGACCACATACATCTGTATGTATGATCTCCAACAAATCTGTTGCTCTCTCCATAGTTCCGGAGAACGGTGTTTTTGTCACCTTGCCCATGAGGCACGGTTCGCAAGTACCAAGTGATTCATAATCAAGTGGTTCCAAAAGTCCATCAGTATGGAGTTTCTTCATGCGCTTTACACCGATATGACCTAAACGACAGTGCCACAAATAAGTTGCACTTTCATTATTAACTCTGCATCTTTTGGCTTCAACATTATGAATATGTGTATCACTACTATCGAGATTCATCAAAAATAGACCACTTTTCAAAGGTGCATGACCATAAAAGATATTACTCATATAAATAGAACAACCATTATTCTCTGATTTAAATGAATAACCATCTCGCATCAAACAAGATCCAGATATAATGTTCATGCTCAACGCTGGCACCAAATAAGAATTATTTAGGTCTAATATTAATCCCGAAGGTAGATGTAGAGGTAGCGTGCCGACCGCGATCACATCGACTTTGGAACCGTTTCCCATGCGCATCGTCACCTCGTCCTTTGCCAGTGACCGCTTATTCCGTAGTCCCTGTTTCGAGTTGCAAATATTAGCAACAGAACCAGTATCAAATACCCAGGTGCTACTGCGAGCTCTAGTAAGGTACACATCAATAACATGTATATCACATATACCTTTGTTCACCTTGCCATCCTTCTTATCCGCCAAATACTTGGGGCAGTTCCGCTTCCAGTGACCAGTCTGCTTGCAGTAGAAGCACTCAGTTTCAGGCTTAGGTCCAGACTTGGGTTTCTTCTCCTGAGCAGCAACTTGTTTGCTGTTCTTCTTGAAGTTCCCCTTCTTCTTCCCTTTGCCCTTTTTCTTGAAACTAGTGGTCTTGTTGACCATCAACACTTGATGCTCCTTCTTGATTTCTACCTCCGCAGCTTTCAGCATTGCGAAGAGCTCGGGAATAGTCTTGTTCATCCCTTGCATATTATAGTTCATCACGAAGCTCTTGTAGCTTGGTGGCAATGATTGGAGAATTCTGTCAATGACGCAATCATCTGGAAGATTAACTCCCAATTGAATCAAGTGATTATTATACCCAGACATTTTGAGTATATGCTCACTGACAGAACTGTTCTCCTCCATCTTGCAGCTATAGAACTTATTGGAGACTTCATATCTCTCAATCCGGGCATTTGCTTGAAATATTAACTTCAACTCCTGAAACATCTCATATGCTCCATGACGGTCAAAACGTCGTTGAAGTCCCGATTCTAAGCCGTAAAGCATGGCACACTGAACTATCGAGTAGTCATCAGCTTTGCTCTGCCAGACGTTCATAACATCTGGTGTTGCTCCAGCAGCAGGCCTGGCACCCAGCGGTGCTTCCAGGACGTAATTCTTCTGTGCAGCAATGAGGATAATCTTCAAGTTACGGACCCAGTCCGTGTAATTGCTACCATCATCTTTCAACTTTGCTTTCTCAAGGAACGCATTAAAATTCAACGGAACAACAGCACGAGCCATCTATCTACAATCAACCTAAACAAGCAAGATACTATCATGGACTAATTTCATGATAAATTTAAGTTCAATTAATCATATTACTTAAGAACTCCCACTTAGATAGACATCCCTCTAATCTTCTAAGTGATCACGTGATCCAAATCAACTAAACCATAACCGATCATCACGTGAGATGGAGTAGTTTTCAATGGTGAACATCGTTATGTTGATCATATCTACTATATGATTCACGCTCGACCTTTCGGTCTCCGTGTTCCGAGGCCATATCTGCATATGCTAGGCTCGTCAAGTTTAACCTGAGTATTCTGCGTGTGCAAAAACTGGCTTGCACCCGTTGTAGATGGACGTAGAGCTTATCACACCCGATCATCACGTGGTGTCTGGGCACGACAAACTTTGGCAACGGTGCATACTTAGGGAGAACACTTCTTGATAATTTAGTGAGAGATCATCTTATAATGCTACCGTCAGTCAAAGCAAGATAAGATGCATAAAAGATAAACATCACATGCAATCAATATAAGTGATATGATATGGCCATCATCATCTTGTGCTTGTGATCTCCATCTTCGAAGCACCGTCGTGATCACCATCGTCACCGGCGCGACACCTTGATCTCCATCGTAGCATCGTTGTCGTCTCGCCAATCTTATGCTTCCACGACTATCACTACCGCTTAGTAATAAAGTAAAGCATTACATCGCGATTGCATTGCATACAATAAAACGACAACCATAAGGCTCCTGCCAGTTGCCGATAACTCGGTTACAAAACATGATCATCTCATACAATAAAATTCAGCATCATGTCTTGACCATATCACATCACAACATGCCCTGCAAAAACAAGTTAGGCGTCCTCTACTTTGTTGTTGCAAGTTTTACGTGGCTGCTACGGGCTTAAGCAAGAACCAATCTCACCTACGCATCAAAACCACAACGATAGTTTGTCAAATAGACTCCGTTTTAACCTTCGCAAGGACCGGGCGTAGCCATACTTGGTTCAACTAAAGTTGGAGAGACAGTCGCCCGCAAGCCACCTATGTGCAAAGCACGTCGGGGAAACCGGTCTCGCGTAAGCGTACGCGTAATGTTGGTCCGGGTCGTCTCGTCCAACAATGCCGCTGAACCAAAGTATGACATGCTAGTAGGCAGTATGACTTATATCGCCCACAACTCACTTGTGTTCTACTCGTGCATATAACATCAACATAAATAACCTAGGCTCGGAGGCCACTGTTGGGTTTCGTAGTAATTTCAAAAAAATTCCTACGCACACGCAAGATCATGGTGATGCATAGCAACGAGAGGGGAGAGTGCTGTCTACGTACCCACGCAGACCGACTGCGGAAGCGATGACACAACGTAGAGGAAGTAATCGTACGTCTTCACGATCCAACCGATCAAGCACCGAAACTACGGCACCTCCGAGTTCGAGCACACGTTCAGCTCGATGACGATCCCCGGACTCCGATCCAGCAAAGTTTCGGGGAAGAGTTCCGTCAGCACGACGGTGTGGTGACGATCTTGATGTACTACAGCAGCAGGGCTTCGCCTAAACTCCACTACAGTATTATCGAGGAATATGGTGGCTGGGGGCACCGCACACGGCTAAGGAATAGATCACGTGGATCAACTTGTGTGTTCTAGGGTGCCTCTGCCTCAGTATATAAAGGACTAGAGGGGGGAGGCTGGCCGGCCAAGGTGTGGCGCGCCAGGAGAGTCCTACTCCCTCTGGGAGTAGGATTCCCCCCCCCCCCAATCCTAGTTGGAATAGGATTCGCGGAGGGGGAAAAGAGAGAGAGGGGGCCGGCCACCTCTCCTAGTCCTAATAGGACTAGGGGAAGGAAGAGGCGCGCAGCCCATGTAGGGCTGCCTCTTCTCTTTTCCACTAAGGCCCATCATGGCCCATTTAGCTCCCGGGGGGTTCCGGTAACCTTCCCGGTACTCCGGTAAAATCCCGATTTCACCCGGAACACTTCCGATATCCAAACATAGGCTTCCAATATATCAATCTTTACGTCTCGACCATTTCGAGACTCCTCGTCATGTCCGTGATCACATCCGGGACTCCGAACAACCTTCGGTACATCAAAATGCATAAACTCATAATATAACTGTCATCGTAACCTTAAGCGTGCGGACCCTACGGGTTCGAGAACAATGTAGACATGACCGAGACACGTCTCCGGTCAATAACCAATAGCGGGACCTGGATGCCCATATTGGCTCCTACATATTCTATGAAGATCTTTATCGGTCAGACCGCATAACAACATACGTTGTTCCCTTTGTCATCGGTATGTTACTTGCCCGAGATTCGATCGTCGGTATCCAATACCTAGTTCAATCTCATTACCGGCAAGTCTCTTTACTCGTTCTGTAATACATCATCTCGCAACTAACTCATTAGTTGCAATGCTTGCAAGGCTTATGTGATGTGCATTACCGAGAGGGCCCAGAGATACCTCTCCGACAATCGGAGTGACAAAACCTAATCTCGAAATACGCCAACCCAACATGTACCTTTGGAGACACATGTAGTACTCCTTTATAATCACCCAGTTACGTTGTGACGTTTGGTAGTACCCAAAGTGTTCCTCCGGTAAACGGGAGTTGCATAATCTCATAGTTATAGGAACATGTATAAGTCATGAAGAAAGCAATAGCAACATACTAAACGATCGGGTGCTAAGCTAATGGAATGGGTCATGTCAATCAGATCATTCTCTTAATGATGTGATCCCGTTAATCAAATAACAACTCATTGTTCATGGTTAGGAAACATAACCATCTTTGATTAACGAGCTAGTCAAGTAGAGGCATACTAGTGACACTTTGTTTGTCTATGTATTCACACATGTATTATGTTTCCGGTTAACACAATTCTAGCATGAATAATAAACATTTATCATGATTATAAGGAAATAAATAATAACTTTATTATTGCCTCTAGGGCATATTTCCTTCAGACCGCCTGTGAAGTTTCGTATCATTTGGACTTCGTTTGATACTCCAACGGTTAACCGAGGGACCGAGAAGGCCTCATGTGTGTTGCAGCTCAACACCCTTCCAATTTGGCCTAAAACCCACCTAACTCTGCTCCATCATTTAGAGCGTTCGATCATGATCGCGTGGCCGAAAACCGCACCTCATTTGGACTCTCCTAGCTCCCTCTACCTATAAATATGTGGCTCTCCCCGATTTTTCGCGCAGTCCAAACCCTAGCTTCTTCCCACTCCGCCGCTGGACATGTCCGCGCCCGCCGGACGCGTCCAGCCTCCACCTCACCCCAGCCAATCGCGCGCCGCCACCTCAGCAGAGCCGCCGCTCCAAGCCAGTGGCGTCGCGCCACGTGTCCTGCTCCACCTCGCCAGCTTTCCCGCAGCCGCACGGGACGGTGAGCCCACGGCCGGCCCGCGCAGGCCCGGATCCCCGCCACCGCGCCCGTTCCAGTTTCCCGCTCGAGGGGAGGAGCCCCTCAAGGCTGTAGCTCGTCGCCGGGGCCCGCGGTGCTAACGCCGATGATATCTCAGGCGAGCCCCTCACCGCCTGGCCTTCTTCCCTTCCTCCTCGTGCTCTCTCTCATGCCGTCTCTCACCTTCGCAGGGCAACCACCGCCATGGAGCCTCGGGTCGCCTAGTACCCCACCCGCCGCCGCCGATGGTCGGATCCACCAGTTCCCAGCCGGATCTGCCCGTTCCCGCCTTGCTCTGGTCTTCTCCTCGCCTCCCTTCCGACCGGTGCCGGCGCCGTCCTGCCATGGCCGCCTCCCCTGCTCGAGCAGGAGGAGGACGAACACCCGCTCGGGCTGCCTCCTTCGTCGTGTGGGCCCAGCCCAGCTCCAGTGGCCCACCTCCTCGCCGGCCTGCCTCACTTCCTCGTCTCCGGGCCAAGCCCATGGGTGAGCCCACACCCCAGCGCCCCCTCTTGTTTTTTTACCTATCGGGCCAGCCAGATTCGGCCCGATTCATGTTTTTTTTCTGTGGAACGATTTTGCCCATTTATCCAGTGTTAAATAGTTTTGCAGAAAAGTCCCTCTAGATCATGCATTTAATATCTCCACAACCGTGCATCAGATTAAAACATTTTATATATGAAACTTGCTCAGAATTTTGTGTAGATTAATAATATCCAACTTTCATCTATGTTTAAAATGTTTAAAATGATGTTTGTTTAAAATTGCTCCTATGCCATGCTAAAATGATTTAATTCATAACTAATAACCGTAACTCCGAATTTAATAAACTTTATATGTAATTGGGGTAGAATTTTGCCTAGTTTATCATGGTGGCCTTACTTTGCATGTTTAACAACCCTAAAATTGTGTTTAGGGCAGAACAGGACCTAATCTAAAATATGCATATGGGGATTTACTGGAATTTGTTGTTTGTTGTTCCCGGCCTCATTTAAACTTGACTAGATAGGTAGTTTTGCTTTGCTTCACTCTCTTGCCATGTTTAACAACATTTAATATTGTTGGGTACATAAACGAGATCGAACTAAATAATTGATGTGGTGCTCCGTCAATATGCAACTCGTTGCATATTGAGCTCCACTTAATTTGTAGTATTGTTTGTGCATATTGCCATGCCATGCTTCATTAAACCGGACATGCATCATACTTGATTGTGCATCATGCCATGTTCTTGTGTTGGTTGTTTACTATGTTGTTTGCTTCTTTCCGGTGTTGCGTCTTCGGGTTGTTTCCGGTAACGTCGTGTTGTGAGGATTCGTTCGACTACGTCCGTTTGTCTTCTTCATGGACTCGTTCTTCTTCCTTGCGGAATTTCAGGCAAGATGATCATACCCTCGAAATCACTACTATCTTTGCTATGCTAGCTTGCTCGTTCTTTTGCTATGCCAATGCTACAATGCCTACCATTTGCTTGTCAGCTTCCCAAATTGCCATGTTAAACCTCTAACCCACCTTGTCCTAGCAAACCGTTGATTGGCTATGTTACCGCTTTGCTCAGCCCCTCTTATAGCGTTGTTAGTTGCAGGTGAAGATTGAAGTTTGTTCCTTGTTGGAACATGGAGATGTTGTTCTTTGTTGGAACATGTTTACTTGTTGGGATATCATTATATTGCTATGTTATCTTAATGCATCTATATACTTGGTAAAGGGTGGAAGGCTCGGCCTTATGCCTGGTGTTTTGTTCCACTCTTGCCGCCCTAGTTTCCGTCATATCGGTGTTATGTTCCCGGATTTTGCGTCCCTTACGCGGTTGGGCTATAATGGGAACCCCTTGACAGTTCGCCTTAAGTAAAGCTCTTCCAGCAATGCCCAACATTGGTTTTACCATTCGCCACCTAGCCTCTTTTTCCCTTGGGTTAGGCCAGCCCAAGGGTCATCTTATTTTAACCCCCCCCCCGGGCCAGTGCTTGTCTAAGTGTTGGTCCGAACTGAGTAGACTGCGAGGCCACCTCGGGGAAACTTGAGGGCTGGTTTTACTCGTAGGATGTCTCATCCGGTGTTGCCCTGAGAACGAGATATGTGCAGCTCCCATCAGGATGTCGGCGCATCGGGCGGTGTTGCTGGTTTAGTTTTACCATGTCGAAATGTCTTGTTGTACCGGGATACCGAGTCTGATCGGAATGTCTCGGGTGGAGGTCTATTCCTTCGTTGACCGTGAGAGCTTGTCATGGGCTAAGTTGGGACACCCCTGCAGGGATTTGAACTTTTGAAAGCCGTGCCCGCGGTTATGAGCAGATTGGAATTTGTTAACGTCCGGTTGTAGAAAACCTAAACTTGACCTTAATTAAAATGAATCAACCGCGTGTGTTACCGTGATGGTCTCTTTCCGGCGGAGTCCGGGAAGTGAACACGGTGTTGGAGTTATGCTTGACGCAGGTTGTTCTAGGATCACTTCTTGATCATAGATTCTCGAACGTGCTTTGCTTTCTCTTCTCGCTCTCTTTTGCGCATGTTAGCCACCATATATGCTAGCCGCTTGCTGCAGCTCCACCTCATACTTTTACCTTACCCATAAGCTTAAATAGTCTTGATCGCGAGGGTGCGAGATTGCTGAGTCCCCGTGGCTCACAGATACTTCCAAACCCAGCTTGCAGGTGCCGATGAGACCGTGCAGTTGACGCAACCAAGCTCAGGAGGAGCTCGATGAAGATCTTGTCCTTTGTGTTGTTCCGTTTCCAGTTGATCAGTAGTGGAGCCCAGTTGGGGTCGATCGGGGACCTTTTGTCGCATTTGGGGTTCTTCTTTTATTTTGGCTCCGTAGTCGGGCCTTGATTGTATCTGATTGATGTAATGCTTTATTCATGTAATTGTGTGAAGTGGCGATTGTAAGCCAACTATGTAATCTCTTTCCCTTATTATATTACATGGGTTGTGTGAAGATTACCTCACTTGCGACATATGCCTTCAATGCGATTATGCCTCTAAGTCGTGCCTCGACACGTGGGAGATATAGTCGCATCGAGGGTGTTACAAGTTGGTAATCAAAGCCTTCCCCGACCTTAGGAGCCCCATTGCTTGATCGTTTTTAGCGGCCGAGTTGCGTCTAGAAAAATGTTTTGTTTCATTTAGGAATTATATATCGGAGAGTTTAGGAATTCTTTTTACTTCCCAGTCTCCTCATCGCTCTGGTAAGGCTTCCTGACGTAGAGTTTTGACTCTTCACTTCTCAAATTTCACTAAAAAAAATTTTAGGATCACGCGGGTATCTTGGAATCGTTCCGATGGTTTTATGATGAGAACATTGTCTTGGTGCCTCCTGTCAGGGGTTTAGTGGAAGTGTCCCGGGGAGTTGAGCTCTGAGGTGTTGTCATCATAATTTTATCGTTGCAATTCTGGAATACCTGAGTCTAGTACGCCGACATCGAAAATCTCTTTTATGCAGTTCGTTGGTGAGATAACCTCGACGCCACCCAGTACTGGGGCGGGAGTTCGGGAGTATCGCCATAACTTGTATAACGGATGCTTTTCGAAGGTTGAGGTAGATGATTTCCGAAGGTTTCTTGGTTATGTGTTGAAGGATGGATACAGCTGGATGTAGGATTTGCTAGTTTGGTTGAGATATTATGCTTCCCCTGTATCCCCAACACCTGATTGCATAACCGGAAAAATTTCGGGAGTTTATAAGTGGGTATTCAAGTAGCTTTAGGATATCTTTCCGACAGATGTATGATATGAAATTGGGGTTCGACATCTAGTGGTCCGCCTATCCACGGTCGGTTTTACAGTGGTCTCGTTGTGTCTTAAAGAGTCCTTGGCTATGCCGACTCGGGGACGCTTCGTATGTCATGTGCACTGCCTTGTACATGATGGTGTTGTACGATCGAGCCCGTGTAGGCCCCACCACGAAAACTTCGGACGAAATCTCTATCATATGTTTGTTCCGGCTTATTCTGCCAGCCAATCCTTTGTTTTGTTTTGAGTTGTGGTATTCGAGTTGCTTCGAAGTCAAATGTTGATTCCATACCTTCCCTAAGTGGTGTTCTCATATTCCTATGTGAATACTAATCCTTCTCGATCATCGAGTTTGTCATGTCAATCCTTTTAACTGGTGTGCTTCTCTTCAAGTGGATCCGTTCATTTTCAACATCCGCAAGATTCAATCTCAGTTTTTTCAACGGTGTTCATTTCTTCCGTATCCAAGTTGCCTTTGTTTTTCCCACCCTCCCTCCCTTGTGTTTTCTTTAAGGACTCAGATTTCTTAATCGAGTATCCATCTTATTGATGTGAAGTCTCTCCATTCTTTTCTATCAATATTCTTATCTGGTGGTTCTCAAGAAGATGCTAACGAAGCTTCAAGTTCGTCTCTCGTTACTCATTTTCTCCTCCGGTGGTTTCAAGTCAAGCTTTGTTGATCTTACCCTTTCCTCATTTCAATGCCTTCTCATACCGGTGCCCTTCATAATAATTCACTTCTCGCTATTCATTTGTTCCGGCGTGCTCACGTTTTTCTCAAAAGGCTCGTCTTGTCATTCAAGATCCTTTCAAGCTCTTTCGAGATTGTTATCTCATTCATGTCATTTAATTCAACCGGAGCAATCCTCTCTTTTAAATCATTTCTACAGTGTTCCTTTTGAGTGGGCCTTAACCCACAGGTCTTTTCCCAGGATCTTACCTGACTCTTCTTATTTTTCCCGGAGCTATCCTCAAATCTTCTTTTCGAAGTTTGACGTAAGAATGATTATCATCAGTCAAATGTATTTCTCCAAGATCTTTCAAATTCTTTTCATCATTGGCTCAACCTTTCCATTCTTCATTCCGGAGTGCCTCAACAATTCATGGTGGTGTTTCTCGTCGTCATTCTCGGATTTTGAAGACCGAAGAAGAGTTTCTCTTTAATCTTGCTCCATTCTCTTCAAGATTCGTGATTCTAGTTTGTTGCCATCCTCTCGTAATTGTTTTGATCGTGAAAAATTCTTTTCACCTATCCGAAGCAATTCAAGAGTCTTCTCAGTTTGTTATCCGGAGTCCATCAATTCAGGTTTATTCATTCTCAGCTTTCAGCTCTCATACTCCAAATTTTACCGGTGCTTCGTTCAAGTGATCTCTAATCAGTTCGTGATCCCTTCGTTCTCATGTATCTAGATTCTCTTGAGCATCTTCGTTCATTTGCAAATTCTTTCTAGTGTTTCTTTATCTTCTCTTCATTCATTTTTAATTCTTACGGTGGTTCATTCAAGATCTCTCTTTCTTGGTTAGCATATCAATCCATTCGTGTTTTCAATCCTACCGATGGCTTGTTGAAGACCGTCTCAAGTTTGCGCTATATCTCGCTTAATCCTTTCTACGGGAATAAGTAGTATGGCAAATCCACTACTTGTCATCAATTTAAATTGGTGAAGGACAAGCATAACCTAATTCTTATTCTTGTTCATCCAAATGATTAATTCTTTATTCCAGAGGCCCTTCAAATTCTCAGTTTCATTTGTTTCATCTTTTCTTTTACCAGAGTTCCAAGCCCTCTCAACTATATCGTCACGAAGATCCATCTAATCATTGCAAGGGTTCAACCTGTGTTTCAACTTTTCTTTCCATTCGTTTGACCATTCTTTTACCGGAGTTTCTTCATGAAGGCTCGACGTGGTGAGTCATCAAGGATTTAATTCCTTCTCGAAGTGTTCATCGAGATTCTTTTCTAAGGAGCTCAAGCATCCTTCATATTGCAATCCGGAGTGCAATTATTTCTTCCGTATCATTGGAGATGGTATTGTGTCATTCTTGATAATCTGAGTTCATGTTTCATGATTCGAATGTTGTTAAGAATGAGGTATTTTAAATCCACCAATCTCGTCATTGGAGTTACCTTGGGTTATATTTCACCTAAAGCTTTCCCTAAGGATTGTTGCTATTATGGTGCTCATAGATGACCCAAGTTCTTCTTTTATCCTCCCGGTGATATAACTTTCTCGTCTCCTTGTTCTTATCAATCCAATTCTTTTCAGGTTTTTCACCTCATAATTTGAGAGGTATTCCTTAAGACCATATCAAGCTTATTATTTTTCGATGTGGGTTTTCACAACAACTCCGTTCAACCCTTCTCCTAAAAATGCCTTTTCAAGCTCTTTTGTAGCAGAAGTTGGCATTGTCTTCTATATTCGTTTGTCTCAATTATCTTTATTCTATTCTTTCTCCTGGAGGTCTACTGATGTTGCTCTTCTCAACCCATCATCTCGTTTGCCTAAGATCATGTTCTTTTCATGCCTATCCTTTTAACCGGAGTGTTGTGTCCTCTTTTCAAGTATCCTCTCATCTTGTCAAGTTCAATTCCTTCCATTTACAGGCGGAGTGCTGTCCAAATTATATCACTCTTATTCCTTCCCTATCTTGCTTAACCGGAGTATTGTGCCCCTTTGTTCAAGTTCTTTTCGCCTTATCAAGCCTTGCATCTCTTTTCAACCGGAGTGCTGCCCAAAGTTGTTCTTCCTTGTTCTTTTTCCCTAACGGAGTGTTTTTCAACTTCGTTCATCTCCGTTGCTTTCTTTCTGTCTTTTGTTCAAACTTTCAAGGTTCTTGGTTTCACCCATTTGTCAAAGAAGCAATTTGTTTTACCTCTTCTCTCATCTCTTCCGTTGTCCCTCCGGTGCCATTCTAGATCTCGGGGCGAGATCCTCTCGTAGTGGTGGAGTGTTGTAACGCCCCGAGACCGATGTGCCAGGTGTCGTCCAGTTATTTGTTGTTGTTGCCTTGTCATTGCTTGTGTGTCATGCATTGCATATCATGTCATCATGTGCATTTCATTTGCATACGTGTTCGTCTCATGCATCCGAGCATTTTTCCCGTTGTCCGTTTTGCATTCCGGCGCTTCGTTCTCCTCCGGTGGTCATTTCGAGCTTTCTTTTGTGTGTGGGGATTAAACATTTCCGGATTGGACCGAGACTTGCCAAGCGGCCTTGGTTTACTACCGGTAGACCGCCTGTCAAGTTTCGTATCATTTGGACTTCGTTTGATACTCCAACGGTTAACCGAGGGACCGAGAAGGCCTCGTGTGTGTTGCAGCTCAACACCCTTCCAATTTGGCCTAAAACCCACCTAACTCTGCTCCATCATTTAGAGCGTTCGATCACGATCGCGTGGCCGAAAACCGCACCTCATTTGGACTCTCCTAGCTCCCTCTACCTATAAATATGTGGCTCTCCCCGATTTTTCGCGCAGTCCAAACCCTAGCTTCTTCCCACTCCGCCGCCGGACATGTCCGCGCCCGCCGGACGCGTCCAGCCTCCACCTCACCCCAGCCAATCGCGCGCCGCCACCTCAGCAGAGCCGCCGCTCCAAGCCAGTGGCATCGCGCCACGTGTCCTGCTCCACCTCGCCAGCTTCCCCGCAGCCGCACGGGACCGTGAGCCCACGGCCGGCCCGCGCAGGCCCGGATCCCCGCCACCGCGCCCGTTCCAGTTTCCCGCTCGAGGGGAGGAGCCCCTCGAGGCTGCAGCTCGTCGCCGGGGCCCGCGGTGCCGACGCCGGTGATCTCTCAGGCGAGCCCCTCACCGCCTGGCCTTCTTCCCTTCCTCCCCGTGCTCTCTCTCATGCCGTCTCTCTCCTTCGCAGGGCAACCACCGCCATGGAGCCTCGGGTCGCCTAGTACCCCGCCCGCCGCCGCCGATGGCCGGATCCACCGGTTCCCGGCCGGATCTGCCCGTTCCCGCCTTGCTCTGGTCTTCTCCTCGCCTCCCTTCCGACCGGTGCCGGCGCCGTCCTGCCATGACCGCCTCCCCTGCTCGAGCAGGAGGAGGATGAACACCCGCTCGGGCTGCCTCCTTCGTCGTGTGGGCCCAGCCCAGCTCCGGTGGCCCACCTCCTCGCCGGCGTGCCTCACTTCCTCCTCTCCGGGCCAAGCCCATGGGTGAGCCCACACCCCAGCGCCCCTCTTGTTTTTTTTACCTATCGGGCCAGCCAGATTCGGCCCGATTCATGTTTTTTTTCTGCGGAACGATTTTGCCCATTTATCCAGTGTTAAACAGTTTTGCAGAAAAGTCCCTCTAGATCATGCATTTAATATCTCCACAACAGTGCATCAGATTAAAACATTTTATATATTAAACTTGCTCAGAATTTTGTGTAGATTAATAATATCCAACTTTCATCTATGTTTAAAATGTTTAAAATGATGTCTGTTTAAAATTGCTCCCATGCCATGCTAAAATGATTTAATTCATAACTAATAACCGTAACTCCGAATTTAATAAACTTTATATGTAATTGTTGGGTTTCGTAGTAATTTCAAAAAAATTCCTACGCACACGCAAGATCATGGTGATGCATAGCAACGAGAGGGGAGAGTGCTGTCTACGTACCCACGCAGACCGACTGCGGAAGCGTTGACACAACGTAGAGGAAGTAGTCGTACGTCTTCACGATCCAACCGATCAAGCACCGAAACTACGGCACCTCCGAGTTCGAGCACACGTTCAGCTCGATGACGATCCCCGGACTCCGATCCAGCAAAGTGTCGGGGAAGAGTTCCGTCAGCACGACGGTGTGGTGACGATCTTGATGTACTACAGCAGCAGGGCTTCGCCTAAACTCCACTACAGTATTATCGAGGAATATGGTGGCTGGGGGCACCACACACGGCTAAGGAATAGATCACGTGGATCAACTTGTGTGTTCTAGGGTGCCTCTACCTCAGTATATAAAGGACCAAAGGGGGGAGGCTGGCCGGCCACAAGGGGCGCGCCAGGAGAGTCCTACTCCCTCCGGGAGTAGGATCCCCCCCCAATCCTAGTTGGAATAGGATTCGCGGAGGGGGAAAAGAGAGAGAGGGGGCCGGCCACCTCTCCTAGTCCTAATAGGACTAGGGGAAGGAAGAGGCGCGCAGCCCATGTAGGGCTGCCTCTTCTCTTTTCCACTAAGGCCCATCATGGCCCATTTAGCTCCCGGGGGGTTCCGGTAACCTTCCCGGTATTCCGGTAAAATCCCGATTTCACCCGGAACACTTGATATCCAAACATAGGCTTCCAATATATCAATCTTTACGTCTCGACCATTTCGAGACTCCTCGTCATGTCCGTGATCACATCCGGGACTCCGAACAACCTTCGGTACATCAAAATGCATAAAATCATAATATAACTGTCATCGTAACCTTAAGCGTGCGGACCCTACGGGTTCGAGACAATGTAGACATGACCGAGACACGTCTCCGGTCAATAACCAATAGCGGGACCTGGATGCCCATATTGGCTCCTACATATTCTACGAAGATCTTTATCGGTCAGACCGCATAACAACATACGTTGTTCCCTTTGTCATCGGTATGTTACTTGCCCGAGATTCGATCGTCGGTATCCAATACCTAGTTCAATCTCGTTACCGGCAAGTCTCTTTACTCGTTCTGTAATACATCATCTCGCAACTAACTCATTAGTTGCAATGCTTGCAAGGCTTATGTGATGTGCATTACCGAGAGGGCCCAGAGATACCTCTCCGACAATCGGAGTGACAAAACCTAATCTCGAAATACGCCAACCCAACATGTACCTTTGGAGACACATGTAGTACTCCTTTATAATCACCCAGTTACGTTGTGACGTTTGGTAGTACCCAAAGTGTTCCTCCGGTAAATGGGAGTTGCATAATCTCATAGTTATAGGAACATGTATAGGTCATGAAGAAAGCAATAGCAACATACTAAACAATCGGGTGCTAAGCTAATGGAATGGGTCATGTCAATCAGATCATTCTCTTAATGATGTGATCCCGTTAATCAAATAACAACTCATTGTTCATGGTTAGGAAACATAACCATCTTTGATTAACGAGCTAGTCAAGTAGAGGCATACTAGTGACACTTTGTTTGTCTATGTATTCACACATGTATTATGTTTCCGGTTAATACAATTCTAGCATGAATAATAAACATTTATCATGATTATAAGGAAATAAATAATAACTTTATTATTGCCTCTAGGGCATATTTCCTTCAGTCTCCCACTTGCACTAGAGTCAATAATCTAGATTACACCGTAATGATTCTAACACCCATGGAGCCTTGGTGCTGATCATGTTTCGCTCGTGGAAGAGGCTTAGTCAACGGGTCTGCAACATTCAGATCCGTATGTATCTTGCAAATCTCTATGTCTCCCACCTGGACTAGATCCCGGATGGAATTGAAGCGTCTCTTGATGTGCTTGGTTCTCTTGTGAAATCTGGATTCCTTTGCCAAGGCAATTGCACCAGTATTGTCACAAAAGATTTTCATTGGACCCGATGCACTAGGTATGACACCTAGATCGGATATGAACTCCTTCATCCAGACTCCTTCGTTCGCTGCTTCCGAAGCAGCTATGTACTCCGCTTCACATGTAGATCCCGCTACGACGCTTTGTTTAGAACTGCACCAACTGACAGCTCCACCGTTTAATGTAAACACGTATCCGGTTTGCGATTTAGAATCGTCCGGATCAGTGTCAAAGCTTGCATCAACGTAACCTTTTACGATGAGCTCTTTGTCACCTCCATATACGAGAAACATATCCTTAGTCCTTTTCAGGTATTTCAGGATGTTCTTGACAGCTGTCCAGTGATCCACTCCTGGATTACTTTGGTACCTCCCTGCTAGACTTATAGCAAGGCACACATCGGGTCTGGTACACAGCATTGCATACATGATAGTGTTGGGTTTCGTAGTAATTTCAAAAAAATTCCTACGCACACGCAAGATCATGTGATGCATAGCAACGAGAGGGGAGAGTGTTGTCTACGTACCCACGCAGACCGACTGCGGAAGCGTTGACGCAACGTAGAGGAAGTAGTCGTACGTCTTCACGATCCAACCGATCAAGCACCGAAACTACGGCACCTCCGAGTTCGAGCACACGTTCAGCTCGATGACGATACCCGGACTCCGATCCAGCAAAGTGTCGGGGAAGAGTTCCGTCAGCACGACGGTGTGGTGACGATCTTGATGCACTACAGCGGCAGGGCTTCGCCTAAACTCCGCTACAGTATTATCGAGGAATATGGTGGCTGGGGGCACCGCACACGGCTAAGGAATAGATCACGTGGATCAACTTGTGTGTTCTAGGGTGCCTCTACCTCAGTATATAAAGGACCAAAGGGGGGAGGCTGGCCGGCCACAAGGGGCGCGCCAGGAGAGTCCTACTCCCTCCGGGAGTAGGATCCCCCCCCAATCCTAGTTGGAATAGGATTCGCGGAGGGGGAAAAGAGAGAGAGGGGGCCGCCCACCTCTCCTAGTCCTAATAGGACTAGGGGAAGGAAGAGGCGCGCAGCCCATGTAGGGTTGCCTCTTCTCTTTTCCACTAAGGCCCATCATGGCCCATTTAGCTCCCGGGGGGTTCCGGTAACCTTCCCGGTATTCCGGTAAAATCCCGATTTCACCCGGAACACTTCGATATCCAAACATAGGCTTCCAATATATCAATCTTTACGTCTCGACCATTTCGAGACTCCTCGTCATGTCCGTGATCACATCCGGGACTCCGAACAATCTTCGGTACATCAAAATGCATAAAATCATAATATAACTGTCATCGTAACCTTAAGCGTGCGGACCCTACGGGTTCGAGACAATGTAGACATGACCGAGACACGTCTCCGGTCAATAACCAATAGCGGGACCTGGATGCCCATATTGGCTCCTACATATTCTACGAAGATCTTTATCGGTCAGACCGCATAACAACATACGTTGTTCCCTTTGTCATCGGTATGTTACTTGCCCGAGATTCGATCGTCGGTATCCAATACCTAGTTCAATCTCGTTACCGGCAAGTCTCTTTACTCGTTCTGTAATACATCATCTCGCAACTAACTCATTAGTTGCAATGCTTGCAAGGCTTATGTGATGTGCATTACCGAGAGGGCCCAGAGATACCTCTCCGACAATCGGAGTGACAAAACCTAATCTCGAAATACGTCAACCCAACATGTACCATTGGAGACACCTGTAGTACTCCTTTATAATCACCCAGTTACGTTGTGACGTTTGGTAGTACCCAAAGTGTTCCTCCGGTAAACGGGAGTTACATAATCTCATAGTTATAGGAACATGTATAAGTCATGAAGAAAGCAATAGCAACATACTAAACGATCGGGTGCTAAGCTAATGGAGTGGGTCATGTCAATCAGATCATTCTCTTAATGATGTGATCCCATCAATCAAATAACAACTCATTGTTCATGGTTAGGAAACATAACCATCTTTGATTAACGAGCTAGTCAAGTAGAGGCATACTAGTGACACTTTGTTTGTCTATGTATTCACACATGTATTATGTTTCCGGTTAATACAATTCTAGCATGAATAATAAACATTTATCAAGATTATAAGGAAATAAAAAATAACTTTATTATTGCCTCTAGGGCATATTTCCTTCAGATAGATCCTATGGCTGATGCATAGGGAACATATTTCATATTCTCTCTATCTTCTGCAGTGGTCGGGCATTGAGTCTTACTCAATTTCACACCTTGTAACACAGGCAAGAATCCTTTCTTTGCTTGATCCATTTTGAACTTCTTCAAAATTTTGTCAAGGTATGTTGTTTGTGAAAGTCCAATGAAGCGTTTTGATCTATCTCTATAGATCTTTATGCCTAATATGTAAGCAGCTTCACCGAGGTCTTTCATTGAAAAACTCTTATTCAAGTATCCCTTTATGCTATCCAGAAATTCTATATCATTTCCAATTAGTAATATGTCATCCACATATAATATTAGAAATGCTACAGAGCTCCCACTCACTTTCTTGTAAATACAGGCTTCTCCGAAAGTCTGTATAAAACCAAATGCTTTGATCACACTATCAAAGCATTTATTCCAACTCCGAGAGGCTTGCACCAGTCCATAAATGGATCGCTGGAGCTTGCACACTTTGTTAGCTCCTTTTGGATCGACAAAACCTTCTGGTTGCATCATATACAACTCTTCTTCCAGAAATCCATTCAGGAATGCAGTTTTGACATCCATTTGCCAAATTTCATAATCATAAAATGCGGCAATTGCTAACATGATTCGGACGGACTTAAGCATCGCTACGGGTGAGAAGGTCTCATCGTAGTCAATCCCTTGAACTTGCCGAAAACCTTTCGCGACAAGTCGAGCTTTGTAGACAGTAACATTATCATCAGCGTCAGCGTCAGTCTTCTTCTTAAAGATCCATTTATTCTCAATTGCTTGTCGATCATCGGGTAAGTCAACCAAAGTCCATACTTTGTTCTCATACATGGATCCCATCTCAGATTTCATGGCTTCAAGCCACTTTGCGGAATCTGGGCTCACCATCGCTTCTTCATAGTTCGTAGGTTCATCATGATCTAGTAGCATGATTTCCAGAACAGGATTACCGTACCACTCTGGCGCGGATCTTACTCTGGTTGATCTACGAGGTTCAGTAGTATCTTGATCTAAAGTTTCATGACTATCATCATTAGCTTCCTCACTTATTGGTGTAGGTGTCGCAGAAACAATTTTCTGTGATGTACTACTTTCCAATAAAGGAGCAGGTACAGTTACCTCATCAAGTTCTACTTTCCTCCCACTCAATTCTTTCGAGAGAAACTCCTTCTCTAAAAAGGATCCATTCTTAGCAACGAATGTCTTGCCTTCGGATCTGTGATAGAAGGTGTACCCAACAGTCTCCTTTGGGTATCCTATGAAGACACATTTCTCCGATTTGGGTTCGAGCTTATCAGGTTGAAGCTTTTTCACATAAGCATCGCAGCCCCAAACTTTAAGAAACGACAACTTTGGTTTCTTGCCAAACCACAGTTCATAAGGCATCGTCTCAACGGATTTTGATGGTGCCCTATTTAATGTGAATGCGGCCGTCTCTAGAGCATATCCCAAAAACGATAGCGGTCAATCAGTAAGAGACATCATAGATCGCACCATATCTAGTTAAGTACGATTACGACATTCGGACACACCATTACGCTGTGGTGTTCCGGGTGGCGTGAGTTGCGAAACTATTCCACAATTTTTCAAATGTACACCAAACTCGTAACTCAAATATTCTCCTCCACGATCAGATCGTAGAAACTTTATTTTCTTGTTACGATGATTTTCAACTTCACTCTGAAATTCTTTGAACTTTTCGAATGTTTTAGACTTGTGTTTCATTAAGTAGATATACCCATATCTGCTTAAGTCATCTGTGAAGGTGAGAAAATAACGATATCCGCCACGAGTCTCAATATTCATCGGACCACATACATCTGTATGTATGATCTCCAACAAATCTGTTGCTCTCTCCATAGTTCCGGAGAAGTGATTCATAATCAAGTGGTTCCAAAAGTCCATCAGTATGGAGTTTCTTCATGCGCTTTACACCGATATGACCTAAACGACAGTGCCACAAATAAGTTGCACTTTCATTATTAACTCTGCATCTTTTGGCTTCAACATTATGAATATGTGTATCACTACTATCGAGATTCATCAAAAATAGACCACTTTTCAAAGGTGCATGACCATAAAAGATATTACTCATATAAATAGAACAACCATTATTCTCTGATTTAAATGAATAACCGTCTCGCATCAAACAAGATCCAGATATAATGTTCATGCTCAACGCTGGCACCAAATAAGAATTATTTAGGTCTAATATTAATCCCGAAGGTAGATGTAGAGGTAGCGTGCCGACCGCGATCACATCGACTTTGGAACCGTTTCCCATGCGCATCGTCACCTCGTCCTTTGCCAGTGCCCGCTTATTCCGTAGTCCCTGTTTCGAGTTGCAAATATTAGCAACAGAATCAGTATCAAATACCCAGGTGCTACTGCGAGCTCTAGTAAGGTACACATCAATAACATGTATATCACATATACTTTGTTCACCTTGCCATCCTTCTTATCCGCCAAATACTTGGGACAGTTCCGCTTCCAGTGACCAGTCTGCTTGCAGTAGAAGCACTCAGTTTCAGGCTTAGGTCCAGACTTGGGTTTCTTCTCCTGAGCAGCAACTTGTTTGCTGTTCTTCTTGAAGTTCCCCTTCTTCTTCCCTTTGCCCTTTTTCTTGAAACTAGTGGTCTTGTTGACCATCAACACTTGATGCTCCTTCTTGATTTCTACCTCCGCAGCTTTCAGCATTGCGAAGAGCTCGGGAATAGTCTTGTTCATTCCTTGCATATTATAGTTCATCATGAAGCTCTTGTAGCTTGGTGGCAGTGATTGGAGAATTCTGTCAATGACGCAATCATCTGGAAGATTAACTCCCAATTGAATCAAGTGATTATTATACCCAGACATTTTGAGTATATGCTCACTGACAGAACTGTTCTCCTCCATCTTGCAGCTATAGAACTTATTAGAGACTTCATATCTCTCAATCCGGGCATTTGCTTGAAATATTAACTTCAACTCCTGAAACATCTCATATGCTCCATGACGTTCAAAACGTCGTTGAAGTCCCGATTCTAAGCCGTAAAGCATGGCACACTGAACTATCGAGTAGTCATCAGCTTTGCTCTGCCAGATGTTCATAACATCTGGTGTTGCTCCAGCAGCAGGCCTGGCACCCAGCGGTGCTTCCAGGACGTAATTCTTCTGTGCAGCAATGAGGATAATCCTCAAGTTACGGACCCAGTCCGTGTAATTGCTACCATCATCTTTCAACTTTACTTTCTCAAGGAACGCATTAAAATTCAACGGAACAACAGCACGAGCCATCTATCTACAATCAACATAAACAAGCAAGATACTATCAGGGACTAATTTCATGATAAATTTAAGTTCAATTAATCATATTACTTAAGAACTCCCACTTAGATAGACATCCCTCTAATCTTCTAAGTGATCACGTGATCCAAATCAACTAAACCATAACCGATCATCACGTGAGATGGAGTAGTTTTCAATGGTGAACATCGTTATGTTGATCATATCTACTATATGATTCACGCTCGACCTTTCGGTCTCCGTGTTCCGAGGCCATATCTGCATATGCTAGGCTCGTCAAGTTTAACCTGAGTATTCTGCGTGTGCAAAAACTGGCTTGCACCCGTTGTAGATGGACGTAGAGCTTATCACACCCGATCATCACGTGGTGTCTGGGCACGACAAACTTTGGCAACGGTGCATACTCAGGGAGAACACTTCTTGATAATTTAGTGAGAGATCATCTTATAATGCTACCGTCAATCAAAGCAAGATAAGATGCATAAAAGATAAACATCACATGCAATCAATATAAGTGATATGATATGGCCATCATCATCTTGTGCTTGTGATCTCCATCTTCGAAGCACCGTCGTGATCACCATCGTCACCGGCGCGACACCTTGATCTCCATCGTAGCATCGTTGTCGTCTCGCCAATCTTATGCTTCCACGACTATCACTACCGCTTAGTAATAAAGTAAAGCATTACATCGCGATTGCATTGCATACAATAAAACGACAACCATAAGGCTCCTGCCAGTTGCCGATAACTCGGTTACAAAACATGATCATCTCATACAATAAAATTCAGCATCATGTCTTGACCATATCACATCACAACATGCCCTGCAAAAACAAGTTAGGCGTCCTCTACTTTGTTGTTGCAAGTTTTACGTGGCTGCTACGGGCTTAAGCAAGAACCAATCTCACCTACGCATCAAAACCACAACGATAGTTTGTCAAATAGACTCCGTTTTAACCTTCGCAAGGACCGGGCGTAGCCATACTTGGTTCAACTAAAGTTGGAGAGACAGTCGCCCGCAAGCCACCTATGTGCAAAGCACGTCGGGGAAACCGGTCTCGCGTAAGCGTACGCGTAATGTTGGTCCGGGTCGTCTCGTCCAACAATGCCGCCGAACCAAAGTATGACATGCTAGTAGGCAGTATGACTTATATCACCCACAACTCACTTGTGTTCTACTCGTGCATATAACATCAACATAAATAACCTAGGCTCGGATGCCACTGTTAGGTTTCGTAGTAATTTCAAAAAAATTCCTACGCACACGCAAGATCATGGTGATGCATAGCAACGAGAGGGGAGAGTGCTGTCTACGTACCCACGCAGACCGACTGCGGAAGCGATGACACAACGTAGAGGAAGTAATCGTACGTCTTCACGATCCAACCGATCAAGCACCGAAACTATGGCACCTCCAAGTTCGAGCACACGTTCAGCTCGATGACGATCCCCGGACTCCGATCCAGCAAAGTGTCGGGGAAGAGTTCCGTCAGCACGACGGTGTGGTGACGATCTTGATGTACTACAGCAGCAGGGCTTCGCCTAAACTCCACTACAGTATTATCGAGGAATATGGTGGCTGGGGGCACCGCACACGGCTAAGGAATAGATCACATGGATCAACTTGTGTGTTCTAGGGTGCCTCTGCCTCAGTATATAAAGGACTAGAGGGGGGAGGCTGGCCGGCCAAGGTGTGGCGCGCCAGGAGAGTCCTACTCCCTCTGGGAGTAGGATTCCCCCCCCCCCCCAATCCTAGTTGGAATAGGATTCGCGGAGGGGGAAAAGAGAGAGAGGGGGCCGGCCACCTCTCCTAGTCCTAGTAGGACTAGGGGAAGGAAGAGGCGCGCAGCCCATGTAGGGCTGCCTCTTCTCTTTTCCACTAAGGCCCATCATGGCCCATTTAGCTCCCGGGGGGTTCCGATAACCTTCCCGGTACTCCGGTAAAATCCCGATTTCACCCGGAACACTTCCGATATCTAAAGATAGGCTTCCAATATATCAATCTTTACGTCTCGACCATTTCGAGACTCCTCGTCATGTCCGTGATCACATCCGGGACTCCGAACAACCTTCGGTACATCAAAATGCATAAACTCATAATATAACTGTCATCGTAACCTTAAGCGTGCGGACCCTACGGGTTCGAGAACAATGTAGACATGACCGAGACATGTCTCCGGTCAATAACCAATAGCGGGACCTGGATGCCCATATTGGCTCCTACATATTCTATGAAGATCTTTATCGGTCAGACCGCATAACAACATACGTTGTTCCCTTTGTCATCGGTATGTTACTTGCCCGAGATTCGATCGTCGGTATCCAATACCTAGTTCAATCTCGTTACCGGCAAGTCTCTTTACTCGTTCTGTAATACATCATCTCGCAACTAACTCATTAGTTGCAATGCTTGCAAGGCTTATGTGATGTGCATTACCGAGAGGGCCCAGAGATACCTCTCCGACAATCGGAGTGACAAAACCTAATCTCGAAATACGCCAACCCAACATGTACCTTTGGAGACACGTGTAGTACTCCTTTATAATCACCCAGTTACGTTGTGACGTTTGGTAGTACCCAAAGTGTTCCTCCGGTAAACGGGAGTTGCATAATCTCATAGTTATAGGAACATGTATAAGTCATGAAGAAAGCAATAGCAACATACTAAACGATCGGGTGCTAAGCTAATGGAATGGGTCATGTCAATCAGATCATTCTCTTAATGATGTGATCCCGTTAATCAAATAACAACTCATTGTTCATGGTTAGGAAACATAACCATCTTTGATTAACGAGCTAGTCAAGTAGAGGCATACTAGTGACACTTTGTTTGTCTATGTATTCACACATGTATTATGTTTCCGGTTAACACAATTCTAGCATGAATAATAAACATTTATCATGATTATAAGGAAATAAATAATAACTTTATTATTGCCTCTAGGGCATATTTCCTTCAGACCGCCTGTCAAGTTTCGTATCATTTGGACTTCGTTTGATACTCCAACGGTTAACCGAGGGACCGAGAAGGCCTCATGTGTGTTGCAGCTCAACACCCTTCCAATTTGGCCTAAAACCCACCTAACTCTGCTCCATCATTTAGAGCGTTCGATCACGATCGCGTGGCCGAAAACCGCACCTCATTTGGACTCTCCTAGCTCCCTCTACCTATAAATATGTGGCTCTCCCCGATTTTTCGCGCAGTCCAAACCCTAGCTTCTTCCCACTCCGCCGCCGGACATGTCCGCGCCCGCCGGACGCGTCCAGCCTCCACCTCACCCCAGCCAATCGCGCGCCGCCACCTCAGCAGAGCCGCCGCTCCAAGCCAGTGGCGTCGCGCCACGTGTCCTGCTCCACCTCGCCAGCTTCCCCGCAGCCGCACGGGACCGTGAGCCCACGGCCGGCCCGCGCAGGCCCGGATCCCCGCCACCGCGCCCGTTCCAGTTTCCCGCTTGAGGGGAGGAGCCCCTCGAGGCTGCAGCTCGTCGCCGGGGCCCGCGGTGCCGACGCCGGTGATCTCTCAGGCGAGCCCCTCACCGCCTGGCCTTCTTCCCTTCCTCCCCGTGCTCTCTCTCATGCCGTCTCTCTCCTTCGCAGGGCAACCACCGCCATGGAGCCTCGGGTCGCCTAGTACCCCGCCCGCCGCCGCCGATGGTCGGATCCACCAGTTCCCGGCCGGATCTGCCCGTTCCCGCCTTGCTCTGGTCTTCTCCTCGCCTCCCTTCCGACCGGTGCCGGCGCCGTCCTGCCATGGCCGCCTCCCCTGCTCGAGCAGGAGGAGGACGAACACCCGCTCGGGCTGCCTCCTTCGTCGTGTGGGCCCATCCCAGCTCCGGTGGCCCACCTCCTCGCCGGCCTGCCTCACTTCCTCCTCTCCGGGCCAAGCCCATGGGTGAGCCCACACCCCAGCGCCCCCTCTTGTTTTTTTACCTATCGGGCCAGCCAGATTCGGCCCGATTCATGTTTTTTTTCTGCGGAACGATTTTGCCCATTTATCCAGTGTTAAATAGTTTTGGAGAAAAGTCCCTCTAGATCATGCATTTAATATCTCCACAACCGTGCATCAGATTAAAACATTTTATATATGAAACTTGCTCAGAATTTTGTGTAGATTAATAATATCCAACTTTCATCTATGTTTAAAATGTTTAAAATGATGTTTGTTTAAAATTGCTCCTATTCCATGCTAAAATGATTTAATTCATAACTAATAACCGTAACTCCGAATTTAATAAACTTTATATGTAATTGGGGTAGAATTTTGCCTAGTTTATCATGGTGGCCTTACTTTGCATGTTTAACAACCCTAAAATTGTGTTTAGGGCAGAACAGGACCTAATCTAAAATATGCATATGGGGATTTACTGGAATTTTTTGTTTGTTGTTCCCGGCCTCATTTAAACTTGACTAGATAGGTAGTTTTGCTTTGCTTCACTCTCTTGCCATGTTTAACAACATTTAATATTGTTGGGTACATAAACGAGATCGAACTAAATAATTGATGTGGTGCTCCGTCAATATGCAACTCGTTGCATATTGAGCTCCACTTAATTTGTAGTATTGTTTGTGCATATTGCCATGCCATGCTTCATTAAACCGGACATGCATCATACTTGATTGTGCATCATGCCATGTTCTTGTGTTGGTTGTTTACTATGTTGTTTGCTTCTTTCCGGTGTTGCGTCTTTGGGTTGTTTCCGGTAACGTCGTGTTGTGAGGATTCGTTCGACTATGTCCGTTTGTCTTCTTCATGGACTCGTTCTTCTTCCTTGCGGAATTTCAGGCAAGATGATCATACCCTCGAAATCACTACTATCTTTGCTATGCTAGCTTGCTCGCTCTTTTGCTATGCCAATGCTACGATGCCTACCATTTGCTTGTCAGCGTCCCAAATTGCCATGTTAAACCTCTAACCCACCTTGTCCTAGCAAACCGTTGATTGGCTATGTTACCGCTTTGCTCAGCCCCTCTTATAGCGTTGTTAGTTGCAGGTGAAGATTGAAGTTTGTTCCTTGTTGGAACATGGAGATGTTGTTCTTTGTTGGAACATGTTTACTTGTTGGGATATCATTATATTGTTATGTTATCTTAATGCATCTATATACTTGGTAAAGGGTGGAAGGCTCGGCCTTATGCCTGGTGTTTTGTTCCACTCTTGCCGCCCTAGTTTCCGTCATATCGGTGTTATGTTCCCGGATTTTGCGTCCCTTACGCGGTTGGGCTATAATGGGAACCCCTTGACAGTTCGCCTTAAGTAAAGCTCTTCCAGCAATGCCCAACATTGGTTTTACCATTCGCCACCTAGCCTCTTTTTCCCTTGGGTTAGGCCAGCCCAAGGGTCATCTTATTTTAACCCCCCCCGGGCCAGTGCTTGTCTAAGTGTTGGTCCGAACTGAGTAGACTGCGAGGCCACCTCGGGGAAACTTGAGGGCTGGTTTTACTCGTAGGATGTCTCATCCGGTGTTGCCCTGAGAACGAGATATGTGCAGCTCCCATCAGGATGTCGGCGCATCGGGCGGTGTTGCTGGTTTAGTTTTACCATGTCGAAATGTCTTGTTGTACCGGGATACCGAGTCTGATCGGAATGTCTCGGGTGGAGGTCTATTCCTTCGTTGACCGTGAGAGCTTGTCATGGGCTAAGTTGGGACACCCCTGCAGGGATTTGAACTTTCGAAAGCCGTGCCCGCGGTTATGAGCAGATTGGAATTTGTTAACGTCCGGTTGTAGAAAACCTAAACTTGACCTTAATTAAAATGAATCAACCGCGTGTGTTACCGTGATGGTCTCTTTCCGGCGGAGTCCGGGAAGTGAACACGGTGTTGGAGTTATGCTTGACGCAGGTTGTTCTAGGATCACTTCTTGATCATAGATTCTCGAACGTGCTTTGCTTTCTCTTCTCGCTCTCTTTTGCGCATGTTAGCCACCATATATGCTAGCCGCTTGCTGCAGCTCCACCTCATACTTTTACCTTACCCATAAGCTTAAATAGTCTTGATCGCGAGGGTGCGAGATTGCTGAGTCCCCGTGGCTCACAGATACTTCCAAACCCAGCTTGCAGGTGCCGATGAGACCGTGCAGTTGACGCAACCAAGCTCAGGAGGAGCTCGATGAAGATCTTGTCCTTTGTGTTGTTCCGTTTCCAGTTGATCAGTAGTGGAGCCCAGTTGGGGTCGATCGGGGACCTTTTGTCGCATTTGGGGTTCTTCTTTTATTTTGGCTCCGTAGTCGGGCCTTGATTGTATCTGATTGATGTAATGCTTTATTCATGTAATTGTGTGAAGTGGCGATTGTAAGCCAACTATGTAATCTCTTTCCCTTATTATATTACATGGGTTGTGTGAAGATTACCTCACTTGCGACATATGCCTTCAATGCGATTATGCCTCTAAGTCGTGCCTCGACACGTGGGAGATATAGTCGCATCGAGGGTGTTATAGAGGGGAGCGGTCGAGTGTGTGGCTAGAGGGAGCGGTCGAGTGTGCGGCTGGAGGGAGCGGACGCGCGCCTTTTGTAGTGAGTGCCAGACGCCACGCGCCAAATCTTGCGCGCGAAGGGCTGCCTCCCCCCATGCGCGATCTTTTACAGCGCGCCGGAATTTCCCGCGCCCGCTAAAATCAGCTTCCCCTCCCCCCGCGCGATATTTGCCACCGCTGTTGGAGATGCTCTTAATGACAAAAAACCAAACACACCCTATGAAAGGGAGAGGAAGTACTATGTTGAGAGCAACTCTAGTAGACCCCGCATTTCGCCGAACTGTAAACTGCGTTTGCAGTTCGCACGACGTCGCTTATGTAGGCTGAAATTCGCGGCGACAGAGCAGAAACTGTATCCAAACCCATAAAATTTTTAAAACTTGTTTCGCGCGAGAAATTTAAGCAAAAGCTCGCCGGAGCTTGCTCACATAGATAGTTCTTCTTCACATAAGTTCGTACACAGCATGCATATATTACATATAAGTTCGCCGGAGCTAGAACAGGCCTATGGTACCGTACCACTACACAAAATTGAGCTCACCGGAGCTCGTGCGTTAGCTGCCCCCTAGCGGCGGTGCTCAGTCGGAGTCGGAGGAGGAGTCAAGGTCGATGTAGAGCTTCGCCTGCTTCGCCTTCATCACTCGCAGGTCAGCCTCCTTGGACACGTGCGCCTACGACGCGGCGATGTCTGTCTGGAGGAAGAGCCGCTCGTACTTGAGCTCGCACCGAATGCGCTCTTCCATCTCCTCCTGCTCCCTCACCGACAGCTCGAGGACGACACGCTCGAGGAGCTCCTCCTGCCCCGGGGGGAGGTAGTCCTCGGGCCCGATGACTCCTCGGCGCGGCGGCGCATCGGGCACGGCGCAAGGCGGGATCTCCTCATCCGGTTTGCTTTTCACTGGAATGAGCCGCGAGCTCGATGCGCCCGATGAGCTCCCCGCGAACCAGTTGTCGGAGAAGGCGTGGTGGCGGCGGGCGATCTCGTGGTCGAAGTCCTCAAGCTCGCGGCGGTTGAACGCAGGTGGTGGCTGGGTACCGCGGTTGAGCCATCGACGCGCCCTCCGCTTGCGCGCGGCGTCAGATCTGGCGCGTCGATGGCGCTCCGCCTCATCCCCAGAGCCGTCCATGGCTTTCGCAAGCTTGCGTGAGGTCTAGGTGGTCAGGGGTTTAAAGGTCCGGAATAGGTGTGAGTGGTGGTCCGGTGGCCGGCGGCGAGAAATCGAGCGGCACGGTGTGGAATGGGGGAAACACGACTGCGGGCGGTAGGGTTTCGACCCGCATCTGCCCCACAAACCCGTAGATATACTGCTTCGAGGGTAACGTTTGCGGGCTGCGACAAAAATATTTGCGGGCCGGATGAGTATACGGGCTTTGTTCTAGCCAGAAAATTAGGCCGAGCACGTATACTCGTCGGAATTATGCGGGGTCCGCTAGAGTTGCTTTGAAAAAGGTTTTTTTTTTGAACATCTAGAAAATGTTATTCAACAGAGCCGAACCCATCTCCATTTCATTTTGCGAATCACCCTCGGCGAGACCCGGACCCGGACCGGAGCACCATCCGTCTCCGGCATCTTAACCCGCCGTCCGTGCCCCGTCGCCCACCGCTCATCCCCGCCGCGATGGGGAGCGTAGACCTGGTGCTGAAGCCGGCGTGCGAGGGCTGCGGCTCCACGTCGGACCTCTACGGCACTGGGTGCAAGCACACCACGCTCTGTAGCTCCTGCGGCAAGTCCATGGCGCTTTCCCGCGCCCGATGCCTCGTCTGCTCTGCGCTCATCACGAACCTCATCCGGGTATGGATCCGTTCGTTTCCGCGTGCATGTGATCGCCGTTGGTGCGAACGCTCTCGATCTAGGGTTTCGGCGTTCGGTTGCTCCAGTAGCCGGATGTGGTTTATGTCTGTGGGATTGGTGCGCTGGATTACGCTATTCATTGTTTTGACGCTCCAATGAATTGAATTATGTTGCTCAGTATGCCATGGATTGCAATCAAGGTTTTCTCACTACACTACGAACAGAAAATGACTGCTATTTCTCAGATCTTCATGGAATAAAGAATGGCCACGATAATAATATTAGTTCGAGTTGCAATTTCAAAATAAAGAATTAAGATGATGGCACAAATTGAGAAGAGAATTTTGTCCGGATCTGCTGCAATTCATGTTACCTGGAACTATATGCAAGAATGGTTGTTTTTAGTTCTGGATCTTGTGGCTGCTTATGTTATGTATGAGAAGAAGAAAATTGATTTGAGACTTGACCAAAAGAACTTGATTGACTTTGATTTTGAAATTTTAGCACTGTACAAGTTACATGACAAATCTGTTTATACTAGACCTTTGGATTGTAAATTGGACAAAAAACCAACTGGTAGTATCTGGTTTAGCGTGCCAGAGAGAAGTTGCACTAGGGTAGCTGTGGATAATTGGGGATGTTGAAGTGCAAACATGGGAGTGATTGCTAATGTTTCTTGAAGTGTGTTATAATGAATCAGTGGAATTTTCTAATTTTCCACTTCTATTCGAGTCGTTACTTATAACCTCAATCTCAAATTTCGCATACAAAAATGTCAGTACGGACCATTTACACAATATTGATGTAGACTACAACTATCAAACATAAAAGGTGAAAATATTAATTTAGGAGGGGCTAGGGCACACCCTGTCCCTAACTAAGCCCCACCGCTATTCACAGTGTTCACAGTGTAGTTAGTTTCACAGCTTTATGCAAGCTCTTCATGTGTACTATGCTGTTATTGTTGTGGAAATTGTAGTTGCATATTATGTGCTGTCTGCAGTTCAATTTGTGAGTTATGTCAGTTCTGGGAACAGGGCGGATCAGCTATGTGGTTCGTCTATTTACACTATGATGTACTCATTGTGAATCTTTCTCTTTCAGGAATACAATGTGCGGGCAAATGCCAGCACAGATAAGGCATTCTCTATTGGAAGATTTGTAACTGGTTTGCCGCCATTCTCAAAGAAAAAGAATGCTGAGAACAAATGGTCTCTTCATAAAGAAGGCCTGCAAGGACGGCAGCTTACTGACAAAATGCTGGTATGTACTTTTGGATCATCATTCATCATTATTTATTCAACAATTATTCCAGTACAATACAGGTATCATAGCTATTTTTGCTTTGCTTGAACCAAATGTTATCAATTTCTCTGCCATGTCCTGGATAATATTTGATCGAGAATGATCTGTTTTGAGTTGAAGTTCTAAGTTTGTGCAGTTGGCCCTTCTAACTATGTGGATTTACATTTGGAAATTCCAGGAGAAATACAACAGGAAGCCATGGATTTTGGAAGATGAAACTGGTCAATATCAGTTTCAAGGTCATATGGAGGGATCACAGTCAGCAACAGCTACATACTATTTGTTAATGTTGCATGGCAAGGAATTTCACGCATTTCCTGCTGGTTCCTGGTAATACACTTGTTCCACATTTTGCCGTGCTTTTCATTATGTTAGCCCAAATCAGGATTGTAGTAGAAAGAAGGAAAAAATGAGAGTCAATCATGACAGTCCATTGTTACAACTTTGACAAGTGAATTTTGTGACAAAATCTAAACAAAAATTCAATGTTGTGAGTTTACTATCTGCAACAAATTCACTCAAATAATTTCCTTTTGTCTTAACAAGAGATAAGTGTCAAAGATAGAACAGTATGGGTGCTGCTACTGGTCTATACCATTGGAGCTGCTCCTGATGGTACATCATCTGGTCTTAACAAGAGACAAGTGTCAAAGATAAAACTGTATTCACACTTGTTCGAACTTTATAGATTGTACACACGTTTTGTGTTTCACTTGTACACCAGTGGTATTTCAGACAAGTTTTAAATCAAACGACTTCTGGGTAAGTTTCAAACTACTTACACATAGGTTATTCACAGCCAAATTGCATAGTTCTTTTCAATAAATTCAAATGAGTTTTGCTGATGTGATTTGTTTGTGTTTTGTGAAATTTAAATATATTTTCAGCGAGTTTCGTAAAGTTTCTTGTTAGCTCACTAAGTTTTTGCACAGGTTCCAGAGTGTTTCACATAGGTTTAGCAGGGTTTCATGGTGTTTTACTGATGACCTACAGAACATATTTCATAGGACTTCTGAAAATTCTGGCAACATTTCAGAAGAAATTGCCCAGAAGTTTGGGCATGTTTTTATCAGTTTTTCATCTGTAGACAAATTCAACTAGTTTCATGACAATTACAAACATACAAAAATAATGTGATCTTTATGTTAGAACATATAGATTCCTGATCCTTACCCATTGCCTCAGCATCTCTCCTGGAATATTCTAACTCGAAGTTCATGCTTGATTCAAAGACAGAGCAACACAAAACAAGAGCAAAACTAAAATAGGAAATTTCGACCAATGTGTTGACCATAAAGAAAAAGAATAAGAACGCCATCTTGGGCTCATATCTCGGCCAGTTCAGTATCTCCTGATGCCTCCTAACTCGATGTTCGCATGCCGCTCAGCTCTCCCCCGCCTCTCTCTCTCTCTCGATTGTTTCTCACAACACGCACAAGTACATGAGCTCTCCGGTGGCTTGCTGCATCATCTGCCTCACATAGCCAAAGTCTTTCATAACTTTTCCCCGTCTTTTGATGCTCCTCATAGCTTTAGCATATGGCTGTATTTATATAAAAGGGAAGGTCTATTTAGCAACCGACCATATGGCTCTAGCAGAGCAAAAAAGAAATTGACTACCCCCAACTCCCATCCTTGTTTGTTATCTTGACCATTCCACTCCTCGCACCAAGCTCTTGTGTAGCAACATCATACCGTGCTTGTTAGCTTCACACCAGTTCTTTTGACAATGGTATTACACCCTAGTCGTCGGCCTCAAGATCAATGGCAACACACATTATATCTAGCTCATGTAGGTAACTCGATTGATTCACTCAATCCATCACTCCTATCAGCTCATGTAGCCGTTCCACTATTCAGCTAGCCTGCATCACCATTTCACATAGCGACGCCTGCCTCACACAACATGTCGGCTCCTCTCCATGCACATGTTCGAGTTGATGCCACACAAGTCTTGTATGCACCATATGTACATCCCTAGTAACAAAGAACACTCTTCATGAGTAAACCGCCTACAACTTCAAAGAAGAGTGGTTTTGCCGACGTAGCCTCTAGCCAAGGCTCTCCTTCTTTACTTAGGACATGCCCATGCAAAATGTCCGAAGTCGTCATAATTGTAGAATTGTACCTCGCTTTTATCTTTGTTTCCTCCATTGCGTCCACAACTGCGGCTGCGACCTCCTCGTCCTTGTATTTGGAGACGATAACGTTTTCAATGACGTATTTCTCCTCCATCGGGTCTCCAAGCTCACAAATATGC
Organism: Triticum urartu; assembly: GCF_056163025.1. Lineage (NCBI taxonomy): Eukaryota > Viridiplantae > Streptophyta > Magnoliopsida > Poales > Poaceae > Triticum > Triticum urartu. The sequence continues at coordinate 239,645,680 of NC_141873.1, forward strand.
ACCACGGGCATTGTGAACTTCGCCGCAAAATCATCCATGGACTCTGCACCAACCATCTTGAGGTTATCAATCTCCGGGCGCGGGGACTGGATCCTCGCCTCTTGGACGCGCTCGAGACCCACATGCTTGGAGTGTAGTGCCGTCCACACAATAGATGTGTTTCCTTCTCTGCAACACGTAGCAGCGTCGCGTGGTCGATTGACTTGGAGATAATTGTTAAGGTCAACTCTTTCCTCTCATCAACCTCCTTGGATGAGCTCTCGCGATCAGCAGCACCCCATGCAGTGTTTGCTCACAGGAAGCACTTCATCCTCATTGCCCATGCTACGTAGTTTGTCCATGTCAGCCGTTGGAATGGAATCTTCCCTGACGCCATTGTTGGTGGGTTGCCTGTTCCACTGGTTAGCATGGCTCCACTCACTCCAGTGTCATGCGGCATTGTCATTGTCAGCACCTAAGCTCTGGTACCAAATATTGAATCTGAACCACTCAACTCCTCTCTCTCTCTCTCTCTCAGTTGTTTCTCATAACATGCACAAGTACATGAGTTGTTTGGTGACTTGCTGCCTCACACAACTCTAGCAGCTCGCAAAACAAGCAAAAACCAAATGGACTACTAGTTGACAACCGCGCACACCCTTGTCAAGGAACAATATCTGCCAAGTACAATTGGGGTCAATGACTTTGATATCAGGTTGCTGGTATTCGAGGTGAACTAGACGAGATATCTTAGATCGAATATTTGAAGGCTATACTAGGTCTTCGATGCTTATGTCGTCTTCGCCGGGGAAGCCAAAGTTGTTCTTTCCTCATCGTGGTTTGACATATTTATAGCAGGCCTTGGTCAGCCCGACTGTCCTCCGTCTTGATTTCCTTGTCTTGGACGACTTGCACCCCGTTTGGTAGTCAAGCACTTTCCTTTTCGGGAGCTCGAGAGGGGGGGGGGTACTCGTCTGGGTAAGAGACTTCTAGATATGGGCCCTTTGCAGGGGCTGGGCCTAGGCGAACTGTTAGGGTGTGCGCGCGACAAGATGTGGGGCCAACCTCCCATCAATATGTGTAATGAAGCCGCTTTGCGCGATTGGCATTCCTTGCTTCGTGGAGTTGGTTATCGGAAGGAGGCGGAAGCGAGCTGTGACCAGGCCTTGGGAGAGGGGCCATGCTTGCTCCATTAGCCATCGAGGAGGCCTCCAAGAAAGTGGATGAGATCGCTCGCCGTGCTGCGCGAGGGCGGCAGAAGGGGGAGACAAAATGAGTTTGACTCGACCTTCAACTCTCCCTTGCAAAGGGAGAGGAAGCCGAGCGACTTCAGAAGGAAGTGTTCCAGCTCCTGGACCAGCTTAACAAGGAACAAGGACTGAAGTCGAAGCTTCTTCTTCACTTGGTGGGTGTTCTGGGATCGACGGGAGTCTCTTTTAGCCCAAAGACCCCTGCGCTTGATGCTGTGCTGGGGGAGGTTTCTTCTCTTCCTAGACGGATCGACCGCTTGGTGAAGGTGACTCCCGTTCTTCTGTTGAGGCCGCAATGGCCCTAGTCATGGGCCTTGTCAAGGAGGTATGCAGGGAGGTATATCTGCAGAGATTCTGACTAACGTCCTCCTGGGAGGTTAGGAAGGAGCGGCACTCCATTGTGGTCTGTTAGCGTTGGCAGAAAGATGCTGGCGCTTTTGCTAAGGCTTTGAAAATTTGGTCGAGGCGTCTTTGAAGCTGCTGAACTCATCACAGTAGCCCCCTTGCGTGTTGCCATCCCTTGTCTCTGTTCTTTTCATGTAGATATTTTTGTAAGAAACTGTTTGAGACACCCGTGCTTAGGATGTGTAGACTGTCCTTCTGTTGATCCTTTTGTTGAGTAGTTTCACTTCCTGGTTGGCTTAATTTGTTATTCTTAGGCCGGGCTTGTCCGCTCCTATGTTTCACTGCGTGGCCTGTAGATATTCGTTAGCTCAGGAACTGGAAGGTATCTATTGACAAGCTGACCGTGTCCTGTTTTTCGAGCGGGCTGATGGTCTCTTGCGTGGCCTTGAGATCGTTTCTTGTAAAGTGTTGTTCAGTACCACTATGGTCTTTTGGGTGAGTGCAGTTACTCGACCTGTATAGGCTTCTTAGTCGTTCTCAGAATAGAGCTGCTTGGATGTATCAGCATTATTTACCAATGCTTGGTGATCATAATTACTTTTTGTTTGACAGTTTAGGCTTGGCAAAATGATTCTGTAATGAATTAATTTGTGCTCATTGCTTGGATTTTTTTCTTATATCAGGTATAACTTCAGTAAAGTTGCGCAGTACAAGCAGCTGACTCTGGAAGAGGCCGAGGAGAAGATGAATAAGAGAAAGACTAGTGCAACTGGTTATGAACGTTGGATGATGAAAGCAGCTACAAATGGGCCAGCTGCCTTTGGTTCAGATATGATGAAACTTGAGCCTGCTAACGATGGGGAAAAAGAAAGTGCTCGTCATAAGAAGGGAAAAGATAATGAGGAGGGTAATAATTCTGATAAAGGTGAGGAGAATGAAGAAGAGGAAGCCGCTCGTAAAGATAGGCTCGGGCTCTCTAAAAGGGGCATGGATGACGATGAGGAAGGTGGAAAAGATCTAGATTTTGATTTGGATGATGACATTGAGAAAGGTCAGTTCTCAATTTTGATCATATTAGAATAGTTCCGTAGTTGACTAAACTCTGCTCATCGTCTAGCTCTGTATAACTCAAAGTTCACTCATAGTTTGCTCACTTGCACTCTCTTTCTATTGAAGCTTAATTGTTAGTTCTTATGAGATGACCCCTTGTCCCTAATTTAATGCATAACATCCTCATCTTAGAAATACATTTGGTAATCTGAACAAGATTACTCGCCAAACACGCATCCATCTTATATTATTATCCTGAAATAGTTTGTTTTTCTGGAAAAGTTCCTTTGTATACTAGGAAGCATATGCTTTTGCTAGTTCTTACTCCCTCTGTCGTAAAATAAGTGTCTTAACTTTGTACTAAGTTTAGTATAAAGTTGTACTAAGGTTGAGACACTTATTTTGGGACGGAGGGAGTATATCTTTTGATTTTCCTTAGATGATACATCCCATATTTGCATTACATTAGATGGCCCTGAATAATAATATTGCGATTTGCTTTTATTCAGATTTGCAAATTAGCTAAGAAATAGGGTGTTACTTTCTGTCAATAACTCTAATATTGAATTCAATAGGGTGTTACTTTCTGTCAATAACTCTAATGTTGAATTCGTCCCTTGAGTGTAAGCAAGTACGGTAGCGTGTTTACTTGTGACTAAGTGTTGGACTAGATATTTGGATGACCATGTACTGTCAACGTACCATTTTCCTGCTGGTTTATTTTGCATGGTTACTAGCGTTTTTGCTATGTGCCCAGGTCCAGGTTAATGTAATTTATGTGCTCCTTACAACGAGAATAGCTATACCTAACATGGCCAAACTGGCACATTGAGATTAAGTTTGCTCTGTCACAGAGAGCTATACCAAAATGTTTGCACTGAAAAGAAAATATCAACACTGGCTATATATCATGCTCATTTTTCTGAACCCAGAGTAGCATCATAGTGGGAATTGCCTTTTCAGGTGATGACTGGGAACATGAAGAAACATTCACCGATGATGACGAGGCTGTGGATATCGACCCAGAGGAGCGGGCAGATTTAGCTCCTGAAATTCCTGCTCCACCTGAAATTAAGCAGGTTGTTGCAAATATACACTATTTGTTGAAATAGTTACAAATTTAATTTTGTATCTGCAGCAATGTTTCTTTCTTCCTTAAAACATGTTCAATCAGTACTGAAATTCGATGTCAGAAATTTTGAAGATGGAAATTTACTCTATTTTTGGAAATATTTCTGAACTTAAATTTGCACCTGTTGGCATTATCTTTTGTTTCTTTGTTATAAACATGTTCAATCTGTACTGAAAATTGATATCAGGAAGTTCTTATTTGGGAATGCTTAAAATGGTTCACATAGGTAAAACATGTAACTAGCTAGTATATGCTTATAAATGTGTTACTACTCACTAAATCTGCTAGATGCACACAAGTTTCTTTCATGTGCCGCTGTTATCCAATTAGGGGATAATATCTTGGCAGTTAGAAAGCTTAGCATTATTTCAAGCCAAGTTATCCATAAGAGAGGGCTCCTATGTCAATCAATTGATGGATCAAGAGTATTAGGGATTTTGTAGGGTCGTTTAGTTTAGTTATACACAGTTCTGTTCTCTTGTCAGGTTCTTTGTGCACACATCTATAACAAGTTATGAACTGTACTTGATTTTATACAAGCTGTCAATGCACTGCTATAATGCTGTCCTAGTGGATGTGCAATGATCGGAATCCACACATGACTTAGTTCGGAGTTAATAGAACAAACTAACTGATAAATGAATGAAATGATAAACGGGATGCTATTTGGAGGAAATGGAGATATGCCACTAACCAGCCTATCTTAATGAACCTGAAGTGAAGGTTCTCAGGTGCCGCCATAATTGGATCCATTGCACCTGGTAAACCTTTGGTCGCAAAGAAGAAAAGAGCTACTAGTCGATCATGTAATAGACTCCACTTGTGGTCCCTATTGCTTATGGGACACTGATTAAATCTGCCTGCGTGCTAGTATTATGGGAAAACGCCTCTAGAAAATATGTGCTAGGGCTGCCTATGAATGCCATCGTATAAGCTGCAAGTATTACCTGTCCAAAGTTAAAAAAAGTATTAACTGTCTATGAATGATATTGTGTGAAATTATTCGAAGCAAAATGCTGCCTACAATTTCCATTGTTCAAGAACAAACTGCTGGTATTCTGATTTTGATACATTCAGGATGATGAAGAGAATGAGGAAGAAGGTGGCCTGAGCAAGTCAGGAAAGGAATTAAAGAAGCTGCTTGGTCGTTCTTCTGGACAAAATGAGTCGGATGCCGACGATGATGATGAAGAAGATGATGTAATACTCCATTCACAGAGATTTAATATTTATTTTTATTTTATTGATAAGGATTTTTTTTCTTCCCTTATTTCAGCAGGATGATGAGTCATCTCCAGTCCTTGCTCCAAAGCAGACGGATCAACCAAAAGATGAACCTGTTGATAACAGCCCAGCCAAACCTACACCTTCATCAGGACATGCTCGTAGTACACCTCCTGCATCGAAATCCAAGCAAAAGAGGAAATCAGGTGGTGATGATGCCAAAGCATCTAGCGGTGCAGCTTCAAAGAAAGCAAAGGTGGAATCTGTAAGTCAACTGTGTTCATTTCATATTTTTTTAAAGGAGAACCTTAATTCTCATGGACATGTATCTGAGTGATGTGTTTTGTTGTTTGCACAGGATACAAAAACATCAAGTATCAAAGAGGAGACACCATCTTCCTCAAAACCTACACCAAAGGCCTCTGCTTCATCAAGAAGTGTCAATGTATCTCCTGTGACAGAGGATGAGATCAGGACCGTTCTTCTTGCAGTGGCTCCTGTCACTACACAAGATTTAGTCTCCAGATTTAAGTCTAGACTACGAGGTCCAGAGGTAGGATTCTTCAGCAGTACTGTTACGGCTTTTAAAGCTGTTGCATCCTTTTTCACTAATTACTAAATAATGATACAGAACTTGTTCTAGCCACGTATATTAAGAATTGCAGCCAGTCCTGTTTTGCATTAACTCACAATATTTTTTGAAGGATTTAGTTATGGTTTGTTAATTGTCACGCATGAAGACACCTCCAGTTTCTTGAACCTCGTTGTTGGTCTGCCTCAGGGGATAGTCAGAATTTCTTATTTTTGATATAATCACTAATTGTGTAAGTAGTGAAATGGGAATTGTTGGTTGGCAATTTGAAAAATAGGAACGAAGCTATTGCTGTTAGTGACTTGGCATCCGGACTTGGACACAGTCACAGAGTCCACAAGAGTATCGTGCATCGGTGCATGGACGCTATCAGGCTCCCCATCCACCACCTTCAGGTGATGTTATGGTTGGCTGGGCGCCTGGGTGAAGTCCATCCATGATCTACAACAGCCCCCATACTATTTTGCTAATTTCGATCCCAACTTTATCACTTCTAATTTCGTTAGTACTAATTATTGTTACAAAAGCGCAAGTTGTTAAAAAACCCAGTTGTGGGAATAATTCTAGTGGAAAGAAAACCTGTTTCTTTGATGTAATTTGCTAGGCAAAGCTTTAAAATTCATAGAAGAAATCATGTAAACCTCAAAATTGGTTTGTGTTTTTTGCTCGTTAAATGATTAGTCCTTTTCTGTAACTGAAAGTGTCAAACATGCTCTTTCTACCAGTTGTTGATCTGACAGCTCAATTTGCATCTTGATCTCATTTTGTCTTTTGCATCTCAGGACAAGAACGCCTTTGCTGAAATTCTGAAGAAAATTTCGAAGATACAGAAGACTAATGGCCACAACTATGTTGTCCTTAGAGAGGATAAGAAATGATCAGCTCAAAAGTGGCCATTTCCTTCATTGCGAAGTATCCTCTTGTGTCTTCATGGGGATAATAGTTTTGTACTGTATTATAGTATTAGACGAATTTGGTCTTCTGACAAGTATGTGCCGAACTTCTACCCTTGCTTCTACTAGAAATCAAATAACTAGTTAGTGCCTTTTCGGAACCTCTCCAGTCTTGAAACTCTGCTCCGTGTAATGAGCTCGGTTTGAGCCATTCCCTGCAATTGTGCTACTGCTCCCTCCGCTCCGGCAGCTGCAGTTGTGGAGCGGAGAGCATCCGAACAGGGCCTTAGTATGTTGTCATCTCCCGGAGTATTCTAGAAGTTGGGAATTACAAGGTTATGATGATGTGTGAGAAGAGATATATTGATGCCAAGACAGTTTTTTCCGTTTGACCAGGTTCTTTAAACCTATGAATCCAAAGAGTAAAATCTATAACGATGTTCCTAAGAATAAAGTTTCATTGTGTGACTCAGTACGTGTTTTTTTCGTGTCCCATATCATCCAAAGAATAGTGAGCGTGACGCTGTGCCTGATCTGAGGGGACTCGATGTGTCAAATCTTACGGACATTACCATGTCAGGAGTTCATCATGTGTTTACACACAAAGATGAATCATCTTTACATGTGTTCATCTGACCTCTTCGAGGATAGTATACTACCTCCGTTCCAAAATAGTTCCAAAATAATTGTTGCTGGCGAATTCTAATGCAAGTTCAGGCACATTACGAAATTAACACAATTTCCCTTTTTACCTTCGCGTCACCCACAGCGCTCACTCCATTCACCCTCTCTTCTTCCTGTCACCCTCGCTCCCGTCGCCCTCTCTTCTCCCCACCACCTCGCCGGCCACATCTCTCCCCGTCGCCGCCATCTTTCTCCTACCTCCACTCACACCCGTCGTCCATCCACACCCTGCATCTGTGGTCAAAGCTTGGATTTTTGCTCCGGCGGTGAGCTTCTGGGCGACGAAGGCGCTGGATCCGCGTGCGTGTGCTGTGGATCTGGCTAGGGAGACAGTGGATGCGACGTCTGCAGGGCGGCAACCTGCTCCCCGGCGCGGCATGGAGGGCGAGGGTCGGCGCCGCACCGAGGGCGAGCCTGGTGGCGGCGCGAACGCCGACCGAGGAGGCTACAAGGTGGTGGTGTGGTAGGCCGCGCTGGTGGAGGACCTGCAGGGGCGGTGGCGCGGGAGGCCGAGGCGGGTGGGCGCCACCGGTGGCGGGACGAGCTCGGCTGGGGCCTCCTCGGCGACGCCTACGATCTCAGCGACGCCTACGCCAAGACCTACCTCGGCGAGCCCCTCACTCTGCAACTCTGATTTAGATTGAGTTCTGTGATCCAGTACCGTACTCCATCAGAAGATTAACTACAGTAGTCAGATTAGTTCTTGCAGTAGTCAGATTAGTTCTTGTAGTAGTCGGATTCAGTAGTTCTTGCAGTAGTCAGATTAGTTCTTGCACTAGTTGGATTCAGTAGCCGGAGTACTTGCAGTAGTTCTTTGATCAACACCATCAGAACAGTAATCGCACCATCCAGCTCAACACATTCAGTCCAAATTGCAGAAGAGTACTGTAATTTAAGCGTAGGATCAACGAAAGAGTACTGTGATACACATGCCCAATTTTTTGTCTGGCATGATTTTACACAAGGGCAAGCCCAATTAATCAGCAACAATCATTTCAGTTAATCTTCTGGCATAATTATTCTGGTGTACTCCATGTTTTACTGTGATACACATGGAGTAATTTTCATACACTGGAACATAATTTTCCAGACCGACAATCATACTGTTTCAGTTGAACAGATAATCATTTCAGACAGAAAATTATCACCAATTAGGCTGAACTAATTTTTTAGTTAATCTCCTCCTCATCTCCAGTCACCAATTAGGCTGGTGAATCTTCCACTATTTTGGTGTTGCACATTTTCTTAGTGCTGCTTGTATCTCATGCTTACTGTTGCATGAGTAGTTTCATTAGTTTTACAGCAGCAGTACTCTTTCCAATTGGCAAGTTTCAGCAGCAGAAATTTAATTGAGTACAATTAAAATTTCCAGATCAAAGAATTTGGACTAGGACTTGATGCTATGAGTAATTTGGAGTAAATTCAGATTAAAGAATTTTGTGCTATGAGCAGGACTTGGTGCTGCTGCTGTATAGCACTGTAATAGTTGTGCAGCTCAGGAGTACTCTTGCCAATTCAGTTAATTAAATTTCATTTAACTAAAACTAAATGAATCTTTTCCTTTAAGTAAAACTAAATGAAACTTTTTCTGTTAATTTAATAGTTGCAGTAGTATAGCACTTGCAGTAGTGTAGGACAGCAGCAGTTTAGTGTAGGACAACAATAGTTTAGTGTAAGTTTCAGTTCATTAACTGAATTTTTTCAGTTACTTAACTGAAACTTTTCCAGTCACAGTAGGACTTCTCTTCTCTCTTCTTCTCTCTTCTCTTTCTCTTCTTGCATCTGTAGTTTAGTGTAGGGTTTATTGGAGTACTTCCCTTGTGCCCTCCATACTCCTCTCCTCTCCCACTACTTTCCTCTCCTACTACTTTGCTTGTTCTCTTCTTCCCGAAACTTAAAGTTCAGACATGAAGTAGTCTTAGAGACCCATGTACTCCTTGTATTCATGTGTATAGTAAGAAGCAGATAGTGCACTTTGCCAGCTGCTCTTTTCTTTGCTTTTACCTCAGGATAACACACTAAGATTTTCACATTGTGAATAATACAACAACCATTGCGAAATTGGAAGCACATTTTCTTTTCTTGGCTATGACTATAAATTGAAAGAATGTTGTAGGTAAAGGGGTGAAGGTAACATTTAGTGATGTGATAATGTTGTTGCATGTGCATCTTTTTGGTGTGTTATACTCCTCCTTGTGAATACACTTAATCGATCTACGGTTCTACTCCTCCTTGCGACCAAATAAATGGTTATCTGCATCTCCAGTAAAATTTTGTCTTTTCAACTTTCATATACTCCCTCTTCTCTTGTAATGCTGCAGGAGAGACAACCTCAGGGACGCTAGCTGCTTAACTGAACATGAAACCGAACCTGGGGTTTCTCTTTTGATGGTTGCTGCATGTGTGAGTGCAGGAGTACTTCCTTCACTACATTTAATTTAATTAAAACTAAAATTTTAAGTACTCCAAAATCAATATATGAAACAGTTCAGTACTCCAAGATCTGTACATTATATTGTTTGACAGGAGTACATTATCTACATTATCTACAGATCAGTACATTATTTAACTGTGATTTAGAGTTATGATTATTTGATGTGGCGAACATTGTGAAGATATACTCTGTTGATGAGGATCTTTAATTCAACATTTAGCACTGAAGACTTTGAAATAACTCACATTGGGTTTCTTATTAGTAAGGAGTTCATATGAGGTCTTCTGGAAGAATTTGTGAAGATATACCCTGTTGATTATGTGACACGCAGTATCAATAGCCTCAGACCAGAAGCGATGAGGCGTCTTGTATTCATCAAGCATAGTGCGAGCCATCTCAACAATAGTCCTGTTCTTGCGCTCCACAACGCCATTCTGCTAAGGAGTGTATGGGTCAGATAACTCATGAGTAATACTAAGTTCATCAAGATAGTCATCAAGACCAGTGTTTTTGAACTCGGTCCCATTGTCACTCCGGATATGCTTGATCTTCACATGGAAATTCGTCGAGGCCCTTGAGGAAAATCGTTTGAAGACTTCCTACACTTTAGTTTTGTACATGATGATATGCGTCCAGGTGTAATGAGAATAATCGCCAACAATAACAAAGCCGTATAGAGATGCTGCATTTGTTAGTGTGGCATAATGAGTGGGGCCAAAGAGGGCCATGTGAAGCAATTCAAAAGGACGAGTGGTAGTCATGACAGTCTTTGAGGAATGCTTGGATCTGGTCATCTTTCCAACCTCACAAGCCCCGCAAAGATGATCTTTGAGGAATTTGACACCCTTGATGCCAATGACATGCTTCTTCTTCGCGAGTGTGTGCAAGTTCCTCATGCCAGTATGACCTAGTCGTCGATGCCATAACCAGCCTTCTGAAGATTTTGTCAGTAGACACGTGGCAGGTTATGGTCCTGTAGAGAAATCAACAATATACTAGTCTCCTTTCCTAAAGCCTTCGAAGACTTTGGAATTGTCAACTTTCATGATCACAACATAATGATACTTGCTAAAGACAATAACTATATCAAGATCTCAAAGCACTGAGACAGACATGACGTTGAACCCTAAGGACTCGACAAGCATGACTTTGTCCATGTGTCGACCCTTTGAGATCGCAACCCTACCTAGACCCAATACCTTATTTTTGCCTTTGTCAGTGTAACGCCCCGAGACCGATGCGCCAGGTGTCTTCCAGTTATTCGCTGTTGTTGCCTTGTCTTTCGCTTGCGTGTTGCATCTTGCCATGTCATCATCCGCATTGTATCATCATGTTTTTCGAAACTTGCATCTGTCCCGGTCTCCTCGTTCTCTCTGTTGTCCGTTCTGAGCCCAGACACACTTGCACGCGCCCGCGGCACGTTCGAAATATTATTTTATAAGTGGCCAGAAAAATGTTCTCAGAATGGGTTGAAAGTTGGCGTGTGGTCTTATTATAGTACAGGTAGACCGCCTGTCAAGTTTCGTCGCATTTAGAGCTCGTTTGATAGCCCAACCGTTAACTATAGCGGCACTATAGCCGGTCACACGTCGGACGTTTTCGGTCTCGAGAAACCGTCGTCGGACTGCACTCCTTCCCTCTCATCTCAACCCAACTCCTCTTCTCAGTCCACCTAGGCCCAGCCTACCCCTCTTTGCGCAGTGCATAGACCCCTCTCGCGCGTCCGACACTGTCCCGAGCCCGACCTGGACAGTCGTCACCGTTGGATCCGGATCATCCCCACACAACTATAAAATATCTTCGTTTCTTATTTAGACTTTCCTAACCTATTTATTCTCAACCGTTTGATTTTAATCAGAGGTTCCAAATAGCCCTAACCAAAAATAAGTAGCAGTCTAACTGTTCCATCGATCCATCTAATCCTCTCGTCGCCACCACCCATGTTGCTCGGGAGCTTGTCCCATCGCCAACCAAATCTTCCCTCGAGATCCCCTTCGCACCAACCAGAGCCCGCACCCATGTTCCAAATCCTCTCCGACCAACTCCCTCATCTTGCGTGCCCGACCAACCCACACACCTCGCCTGATCTCCGCTGCCTCGGCCGTGTGACCCCGCCGGGCCGCCCGAACCTGTTGGAGTCGCCATCGTCGGCAGCAAGCCCGTAGCACCACCGGATCTAGGCCCGTGCAACGCTCTGCTCCTTGCATCTCTCTTTCTCCCAGCCTTCTTCCTCCCCTGCTTTAATTCATCTCCATGTTCGTTTGCTTCCCTGCTAGGAAACGAGTGAAGTCCCGTCGCCCTCCGTCTTCGTCGTAGCGCCACTGGACCAGCAGGTCCGTCGCGCCGCCCGTGCTCCTCCGCACTGGCCAACAACAGCAGGACCCCGCGGCCTCCTCTGCCCTCTCCTCAAGCCGGCAACAGCAGCCACTCCATCTCGTTGGTTTCCGAACAGGAGGAGCCCCGTCCCCGCCACGAATTTGACCACCTCCGCCGGAGCTCAACCCCATGGCCTCCCCGCGGCCTCGCACATCCACGTTGCCGACGGCAACATCAGCAGGTCATGCCGCTGGCCTCCTCCCTACCTCGCTCGTTGCTCAGGCACCACCGCGCCGCCCTTACCTTCCCTTCCTTCCTCTCCCTTCTCCTGCTCATTCTCATATCTCTCTCTCTCTCTGTCTGCTCGTACAGGGAGCCCGACATGGCATCGTTGGAGTGTTCAGACAGCAATAGCGCCTCAAGCTCGTCCGCTCGGATGCGTGCCCCGAACCGTCTCCATGCGCAGGATTGGATCCATCCCCAAGGCCGCCGGACCTCGTCTGCCCCGCTGCATCGCCGGATCCGGCCGCCAGGACACTTCAGCGCCGCCGCTTCCTTCCTCCTGCTGCTCGATCCCATACTTCACAAACGAGGCAACCAGCGCTCCCCTCTGTTGACTTGGTCCAGCGCCAACATGGACGAGCGCCACATCGCCCGCGCGCGCCCTCCTCTGCCTCGCCTTCACGTGGGCCACCAGATCCGCGAGGCCCATGTCTGGTTTTCCTCTCCACTGCCTTGGGCCAAAGCCCATGGGTGAGTTTCCCCGCAGCCCCCCTCTGTAGGCCCAGCGTGTGTAGTTTCAGCCCATAGTCGTTTTTTTCCTGTCTGCGAATTTGTCTTTATCCAGTAAAAATAAATTTGCAGTAAAGCCCTCCAACTTCATGCATTTAATATCTCCACAACCGTGCATCAGATTAAAACAACTTATATACGTAATATGACTAGAATTTCATCTAGTTTCATAATATGCCACTTTCATGAATGTTTAAAATGTTTAAACTGATGTTTGCATTAAATTGCTTAAATGCCATGTTAAAATGCTTTATTTCATAACTAAATAACCGTAGCTTCAAAATTAATAAACTTTATATGTAAATGGGGTGGAAAAATGCCTAGTTTTACATGGTTACATTACTTTGCATGTTTAATAACTCTAAAATTGTGTTTAGGGTAGAAAAATACCAAATCCATAAATATGCACATGAGGATTTTTCGGACTTGTTGCTTGTTGTTCCGACCTCATTTAAACTTGCCTAGATAGGTAGTTTTACTATGCCTCACCCCTTGCGATGTTAAGAACATTTAATATTGTTGGATACATAAACGAGAGAGAACTAAATAAGTCACGTGGTGTTTCGTCAATATGCAACGGAGTTGCATATTGAGCTCCACTTAATTTGTAGGTTTGTTTGTGCATTTTGCCATGCCATGCCTCATTAGACCGGACATGCATCATACTTGGTTGTGCATCATGCCATGTTTATGTGATGGTTGTTTACCATGTTGTTTGCTTCTTTCCGGTGTTGCTTCTTCGGGTTAGTTCCGATAACGTCGCGTTTGTGAGGATCCGTTCGACTACGTCCATTTGTCTTCTTCATGGACTCGTTCTTCTTCCTTGCAGGATCTCAGGCAAGATGACCATACCCTCGAAATCACTTCTATCTTTGCTTGCTAGTTGTTCGTTCTATCGCTATGTCGCGCTACCTACCACTTGCTATATCATGCCTCCCATATTGCCATGTCAAGCCTCTAACCCACCTTTCCTAGCAAACCATTGTTTGACTATGTTACCGCTTTTGCTCAGCCCCTCTTATAGCGTTGCTAGTTGCAGGTGAAGATGAAGTTTGTTCCAGGTTGGAACATGGATATTGTTGGGATATCATTTTTATATCTTATTTACATTAATGCATCTATATAGTTGGTAAAGGGTGGAAGGCTCAGCCTTATGCCTGGTGTTTTGTTCCACTCTTGCCGCCCTAGTTTCCGTCATACTGGTATTATGTTCCTTGATTTTGCGTTCCTTACGCGGTTGAGTGTTATGGGAACCCCTTGACAATTCTCTTTGAATAAAACTTCTCCAGCAAGGCCCAACCTTGGTTTTACCATTTGCCTCACCACCACCTACTTTTCCCTTGGGAGTCGCGCTCCCGAGGGTCATCTTTATTTTAACCCCCCGGACCAGCGCTTGTCTAAGTGTTGGTCCGAACCAAGTAGACTGCGGGGCCACCTCGGGGAAACTTGAGGTTTGGTTTTACTCGCAGGATGTCTCATCCGGTATTTCCCTGAGAACGAGATATGTGCAGCTCCTATCGGGATGTCAGCGCATCGGGCGGTCTTGCTGGTCTTATTTTACCATTGTTGAAATGTCTTGTAACCGGGATTCCGAGTCTGATCGGGTCTTCTTGGGAGAAGGAATATCCTTCATTGACCATGAGAGTTTGTGATGGGCTAAGTTGGGACACCCATGCAGGGTTTTGAACTTTCGAAAGTCATGCCCGCGGTTATGAGCAGATGGGAATTTGTTAATATCCGGTTGTAGAGAACTTGGCACTTAACTTAATTAAATGAATCAACCGCGTGTGTAGCCATGATGGTCTCTTCTTGGCGGAGTCCGGGAAGTGAACACGGTTCTTGGAGTTATGTTTGTGCGTAAGTAGTTTCAGGATCACTTCTTGATCACTTCTAGCTTCTCGACCGTTGCGTTGCTTCTCTTCTCGCTCTTATTTGCGTATGTTAGCCACCATATATGCTAGTGCTTGCTGCAGCTCCACCTCACTACCCTTTCTTACCCATAAGCTTAAATAGTCTTGATCTCGCGGGTGTGAGATTGCTGAGTCCTTGTGAGTCACTTCCAAATAGCTGCAGGTGCCGATGATGCCAGTGCAGGTGACGCAACCCAGCTCAAGTGGGAGCTCAATGAAGATCTTGATCGTTGTTTTGTTTCATTTCCTGTTAATCAGTAGTGGTGCCCAGTTGGGACGATCGGGGATCTAGCATTTGGGGTTGTCTTCTTTTATTTTGGTTCCGTAGTCGGACCTTGATTGTATTCTGGATGATGTATGTTTAACTTGTATTGTGTGAAGTGGCGATTGTAAGCCAACTCTATATCGCTTATTCAGTACATGGGATGTGTAAAGATTACCCATCTTGCGACATGCCTACCATGCGGCTCTGCCTCTAAGTCGTGCCCCGACACGTGGGAGATATAGCCGCATTGTGGGTGTTACAGTCATCATAGGTGATATGCTTCAGATGTGATGGAGATAAAGCAATGTCCATCAATAAGTTTCTGTCACCAGTCATGTGATTTGTACATCCACTGTCGAGGACCCACTCAGTGGCTTTGAGTTGTTCATCCTGCAGATGAATTAGTGCATCTTACGAACTCATATACTTCAACAACGAAGAATATGACATCAAATTCATCAGATCAATTTCATCAAGCAATACAACAGATATCGTAGTATGACGTGAGAAATGAAAATCCATTTCTTCATGATTAGCTTGCATCCTTTCAAGCATATTCAAGTCTCCAGCAAATTCATCAGACGTTCAAGTACGTCTGGAGACCCGACCCTACATAAGAGATTAGTTCTTTTTCTTCACCACCCGCATCTGGAGGGGTGGCAAAGAGTTCATCATTCTACGAGCTCCATAAGAAAAAGGTGGCATAGAAGCCAGTCCACTTCGTTCACAGAAGAGGGGTTAGGGTAAGCATATGAATAAGCAGAGAAATTCTTCGAGGACTTATGAACATAATGATTTGAAGAATAATTCACATATTTGTAGCCCTTAGGCTTTCCCTATGAAACAGAAGTGTTAGCACGATGATGTTCATATGAGGATTTGGATCCATATGAAGAATTTGGTCCATATGAGGACTTGGATCCATATGAAGACTTTGGTCCATGTGAAGAATTCGATCTGGGGTTCCTATTCTTCACATGTGGTGTCATGATGACATTCACCTGAAGACTTTCAAGGCACTTTTTGGGAACCCAGATTTTCTTCATAGGGGGGCCGTTCCTGCAGTTAGTGCCAACATATCTAGCAAATACTTCACCATTCTGATTTTTGAACAGTTTATAGTTGGAGTCAAATGACTCATCAGAAGAGTATGAAGATTCGCATGTAAAGACAAATGAAGTGGATGGATCTACGAGAGGTCCCTTTGCAGCAACCCATGAGGTTTTGGGATACTGCTCAGGTTTCTAGTAGGTCCCATCAGCATTGAGTTTCCTCTCAAAGGCAATACCCTCTTTCCTAGGGTTCCTGTTGAGGATCTGCTTTTTAAGCACATCACAAAGAGCCTGATGCCCTTTGAGGCTTTTGTACATGCCTGTCACATACAATTCCTTCAACCCTGTATTGTCAGTGATACTAGTGGCATCCTCAGATGAGGAATTTGTGATAACAAAGACAATTGAAGATTTTGCAGCAATAGAAGCATTTGAACTTTCAGGTGAAGAATTAGCAGATTCTTGTTCAATGCATTTCAAACATGGTGGAATGAATTCAACTTGAGCGGAACTGATCTGTTGAGCAAGCAATGAATCACGTTCCTTCTGAAGATCTTCATAACTCACCCTTAGCTGCTCAAGATCTTGCTTTCTTTGAAGAAATTTATAAGAAAGTTTCTCATGATCAACTAAGAGAGTGTTATGATGACTTTGAAGGTTGTCAAACTTAGTCTAAAGTCTCTGAAGATTTTCATTCAAAGTTTGAGTTCGATCCATTTCTTCACCCAACAGGTCATCGCTTTTGTCTAGCATATTTTGAACCTTTTCAAAAGCCTTTTGTTGTTTCAAAGCAATCTTAGCAAGTTTAGAACAACTAGGCTTGAGGTTTTCATCAAATTCATCCTCACTTGATTCAGAGGAGGGATATTTGAGTACCTTGGCACCTTTTGCCATGAAGCAATAGGTGGGAGCGTAGTCATCATCGCCGTCATCAGCAGTGTTGGGGAAGTCATTTTCCTCAGAGTTGAAGATGGACTTGTTGACGAAAGCAGTAGAGAGGGCTAGGCTCGCCACACCAGAGTCTGACTCCTCAGATGCCTCATCTTCCTCATTTTCCTCAGATTCAGCTTCAGAGTCCATTTCCTTGCCAATGAATGCCCGAGCCTTTTTGGAGATGCTCTTCTTGTGAGATGAAGACTTTGAAGATTTTGACGATGAGGACTTTGAAGATTTCTTCTTCTTCTTCGAGTCATCAGAACTGTAATACTTGTATTTCTTCTTCTTTGATTCCTTCTCACATTAAGGACATTCAGTAATGTAGTGACCAGGTTTATTGCATTTGTGGCAAGTTCTTTTCTTGTAGTCACGGTATGAGGAATCTGATCTCATGTCATCACCTCTTGAGGATTTACCAAAGTGAACACACCTTGAGAACTTCTGGAATTTCCTCACGAGCATTGCTAGCTCCTGACTCAATTCTTTAGGATCACCAAGACTGCTACCAGAATCCTCACCTTCAGATTCAGAGACTGCCTTGGCCTTTAGTGCGCGTGATTTTCCATAGCTCGGTCCATAGAGATCTCTCTTCTCAGCAAGTTGGAACTCATGAGTATTTAGCCTCTCAAGGATATCGATAGGATCAAGTGACTTGTAGTCTCCATGTTCTTGTATCATCAGTGCAAGAGTGTGAAATGAGGAATCAAGCGATCTTAGCAATTTCTTCACCACCTCATGGTCGGTGATGTCAGTGGAACCAAGTGCTTGAAGCTCATTTGAGATGTCAGTGAGGCGATCGAAGGTTTGCTGAACATTTTCTTTGTCGAGTCTTTTTAAGCGGTTGAAGAGATTGCGAAGAACGTCAACTCGAGAGTCACGTTGTGTTGAGACTCCTTCGTTGACCTTGGACAGCCTATCCCAGATAAGCTTTGATGTCTCCAAAGCATTCACTCTGCCATACTGCCCTTTGCTCAGATGGCCACATATGATATTCTTCGCTTGAGAGTCGAGTTGCTTGAATCTCTTCACATCAGCAACGTTAATTGTAGGAGTGACGGAGGGAACGCCATTTTCCACAATGTACCAGAGATCATTGTCAATTGCCTCAAGATGCATTCACATCTTATTCTTCCAGTAGGGGTAGTCCGTCCCATCAAAGGTAGGACACCCAGCTGAGACCTTGATCATGCCTGCAGTCGACATAACTAAAACTCCATGTGGTTATACCAAAATCACACAGAATAAGGGAATACCTTGCTCTGATACCAATTGAAAGTGCGTTATATCGACTAGAGGGGGGGGGGGTGAATAGGCGATTTTTACAAATTCGTCACTGAGGAATTTCAGGGTGAGGAAATTCCTAAGCAATGAGCTACTTAGCAGTGAAATAAGTACTCAAATGCAAGCATAATAGAGCAGTAGCACAATCATCATGATGAAGTGAAAACAAGCACAGAGTACAAGTAGCATGAACACAGGATAAGCAGGCCGAAGACAAAGTGACTGAAGAATTAGGATTGAGGAAATTGAGAAAGTCTTTAGTCAAAGTCTTCAAACAGTGATGATCAAGTACTTCAACACAAGAATAAGGAAATGAAAAGGTTGAGGAAATAGAACCAGTAGCTTGGTGAAGATGATGATTTGGTAGACCAGTTCCAACTGCTGTGACAGTCGTACGTTTGGTTGGAGCGGCTAGGTATTTAAACCTGAGGACACACAGTCAGTCCTCACCGTATTCTCCTTGAGCTAAGGTCACGCAGACCTCGCCCAATCACTCGTGGTAAGTCTTCAGGTGACTTCCAAACCTTCACAGACTCGGTCACTCGGCGATCCAAAATTTCCTCTTGGATGCTCTAGATCATGCTGCCTAACTATGTGGAGGATGCACAATCCTCAAAGGTAACAAGCGTCGGTTCCACACATGAACAATCTCTTTAGTGATGCTCAATCACTTTGGGTTTGTAGGTGTTTGGGTTTCGGTTTTCCTCACTTGATGGTTTTCGCTCAAAGTCCTCGGAGGATGGGATGCTCTCAATGACAAGTGTTAGTTTCTCTAGGAGCATCCAAGTAACTAGTGATTGTAGGGGGCGGCTATTTATAGCCTAGGGAGCAGCCCGACATGATAAGCCATAAATGCCCTTCAATGATATGACCGTTAGGTGGGTAGATATTTTGGGACAGCTGGCGCGTGGCACAACAATGGTCGGAAATTTGAGCTCTCAAATTCCTCAGGGCTATCATGTTCCTCACTTGTAGGCAATCCACACTGGCAAATTCCTAACTCCCTAGTCAGAACAAATTCCTTAGAGACTAGAAGATCTTCATCTCTGTCATTGAAGAAATTGACTAAAATGTATGAGATTTCCAATGGCTTCACTCGAAAGGATTGGGTAGGTGTAGGATTTTGAGATGAGCATCACTTGGAAACTTTTCCTTAGTTTTACCTCGACCCCTTTAACAGTACGGTGTTTCCTATGACTCAAGAAAGAGAAAAACGAAACTACAAAAACAAAAAGTCTTCACGCTTCATATTCCTCGCATGAATATCAAGTCTTCACGGTCACACCAATTTCTTCACTTTCAAAGTCTTCAAGAAAACCAAAGTCTTCAGCTGAAGACATTCATTTTTAGGGGTCGACTTTCATCATAAATATCAAACTCCTCATAGACTTATAGACCCGTGTACACTCACAAACACATTGGTCCCTTAACCTATAAGTCTTGAATACACCAAAATCACTAAGGGGCACTAGATGCACTTACAAGTATATGTTGCTAAACCCCGAGGTTTTGAAGATCCTAAGCATCCTGGCAAAATCTTCAGACTCAACAAGGCGCTCTATGGCCTCAAGCAGGCCCCTCAGGTGTGGTATGATACACTGAAAGAATTCCTCATGAAGAAAGGCTTCAAACCCGGTTCACTTGACCCAACTCTTTTCACCAAAACATATGGTGATGAATTATTCGTGTGCCAAATATATGTAGACGATATTATCTTTGGCTGTACTAACCAACATTACAGTGGCGAATTTGCCTACATAATGAGTGAAGAATATCATATGTCTATGATGGGAGAATTGAAATTCTTCTTAGGTCTTCAAATTCGTCAACAACACAATGTCATCTTCATATCTCAAGAGAAATACCTCAAGGATGTACTAAGGAAATTCGGCATGCAAGATTGCAAAGGCGGCAAAATCCCTATGCCCACAAATGGCCATCTATGCACCAATGAAAATGGTATAGACTTCGATCAAAAGGAATACCGCTCCATGATTGGCTCTTTATTGTATCTATGTGCATCTAGGCCAGATATTATGCTTAGTGTCTGCATGTGCGCCCATTTTCAAGCTACACCGAAGGAATCACACCATAAGGCTGTGAAACATATTCTTCGATATCTAGCTCACACTCCAACACTTGGATTATGATATCCCAAGGGCTCGGCTTTTGATCTTATTGGATATTCTGACTCTGACTATGCTAGTGATCGAGTGGATCGCAAGTCAACATCAAGCACATGCCATTTCTTTGGACGATCCTTAGTATGTTGGTCCTTGAAGAAGCATAACTCACTACAAAAAAAGGACACATCCGTGACATTTTGGGCCGAATGAATTTTTTCTGTCATGCTTATGACACTTCTATGACAATAATTGTGACAAAACCCGGTATCATCATAGATGTGGTGGGCTCCTACTTCTATGACAAAAAATGATGACAGAAAATGGGCTTTTCGTCCTGGGCGGGTCGGAGACGCACCTGCATGACATTCTTTCGGCCGTCCATGACGGAAAAAATCATGGTAGAAGCGAGGGCGAGGAAAATATCGGGGAGTTCCTGGTTACGGTGGGTGGTCAGGGCCGAGCGATGCACGTACGTTTGCGCGTTTCTCTCATACACGTACGCGCGTGTGTGCGAGGCGTTGCATTCTAACTGAACCCGAGCGAGGCATTAGGCTCTAACTGAACCCGAGCGATTGCACTAGCTACATGCTACCTCTTGAGCATGCGTTGGTTTTCCCTTGAAGAGGAAAGGGTGATGCGGCAAAGTAGCGTAAGTATTTCCCTCAGTTTTGAGAACCAAGGTATCAATCCAGTAGGAGACAACACACAAGTCACCTAGTACCTGCACAAACAATCAAGAACCTTGCAACCAACGCGATAGAGGGGTTGTCAATCCCTTCATGGTCACTCACAAAAGTGAGATCTAATAAAGATAGTAAAGTAAATATTTTTGGTATTTTTGTTGTATAAATTGGAAAGTAAAGATTGCAAAATAGTAAACGAGATGCAATGTAAATAAAAGAGATGCAATATAATAAGAAAGAGACCCGGGGCCATAGGTTTCACTAGTGGCTTCTCTCAAGATAGCATGTATTACGGTGGGTGAACAAATTACTGCCGAGCAATTGATTGAAAAGCACATAGTTATGAAGATATCTAAGGTAATGATCATGAATATAGGCATCACGTCCGTGTCAAGTAGATCCAAACGATTCTGCATCTACTACTATTACTCCACACATCGACCGCTATCCAACATGCATCTAGAGTATTAAGTTCATAAGAACAGAGTAACGCATTAAGCAAGATGACATGATGTAGAGGGATAAACTCAAGCAATATGCTATAAACCCCATCTTTTTATCCTCGATGGCAACAATACAATACGTGCCTTGCTACCCCTACTGTCACTGGGAAAGGACACCGCAAGATTGAACCCAAAGCTAAGCACTTCTCCCATTGCAAGAAAGATCAATCTAGTAGGCCAAACTAAACTGATAATTTGAAGAGACTTGCAAAGATATCAAATCATGCATATAAGAATCCAGAGAAGAACCAAATAATATTCATAGATAATCTTGTTCATAAACCCACAATTCATCGGATCCCGGCAAACACACCGCAAAATAGTATTACATCGGATAGATCTCCAAGAACATCGAGGAGAACTTTGTATTGAGAATCAAAGAGAGAGAAGAAGCCATCTAGCTAATAACTATGGACCTGAAGGTCTGTGGTAAACTACTCACGCTTCATCGGAGAGGCAATGGTGTTGATGTAGAAGCCCTCCGTGATCGATTCCCCCTCCGGCAGATCGCCGGAAAAGGCTCCAAGATGAGATCTCACGGGTACAGAAGGTTGTGGCGGTGGACCAGTGGTTTCGTGGCTCTCTACGATGTTTCTAGGGTATAAGAGTATATATAGGTGAAAGAAGTACGTCGGTGGAGCTACGAGGTGCCCACGAGGGTGGGGGGCGCGCCTACCCCCTGGGCACGCCCACCTGCCTTGTGGCCGCCTCGTGGAGTTCTAGACTTCGACTCCAAGTCTTTTGGATTGCTTTCGGTCCAAGAAAGATCATCGCGAATGTTTCATTCCGTTTGGTATTCCTTTTTCGTGAAACTCTAAAATAAGCAAAATAACAGAAACTGGCACCGGCCCTCCGGTCAATAGGTTAGTACCAAAAATAATATAAAAGAGCATATTAAAGCCCATTAAACATCCAAAATAGATAATATAATAGCATGGAACAATAAAAAATTATAGATACGTTGGAGACGTATCAAGCATCCCCAAGCTTAATTCCTGCTCGTCCTCGAGTAGGTAAATGATAAAAACAGAATTTTTGATGTGGAATGCTACCTATCATAATTATCAATGTAATTTTCTTTATTGTGGCATGAATGTTCAGATCCGAAAGATTCAAAACAAAATTTTAATATTGACATAAAAATAATAATACTTCAAGCATACTAATAAAGCAATCATGTCTTCTCAAAATAACATGGCCAAAGAAAGCTTATCCCTACAAAATTATATAGTCTGGCTATGCTCTATCTTCATCACACAAAATATTTAAATCATGCAAGCCCGGTGACAAGCCAAGCAATTGTTTCATACTTTTGATGTTCTCAAACTTTTTCAATCTTCACGCAATACATGAGCGTGAGCCATGGATATAACACTATAGGTGGAATAGAGGGGTGGTTGTGGAGAAGACAAAATGGAGAAGATAGTCTCACATCAACTAGGCGTATCAACAGGGCTATGGAGATGCCCATCAATAGATATCAGTGTGAGTTAGTAGGGATTGCCATGCAACGGATGCACAAGAGCTACAAATGTATGAAAGCTCAACAAAAGAAACTAAGTGGGTGTGCATACAACTTGCTTGCTCACGAAGAGCTAGGGAATTTTGAGGAAGCCCATCATTGGAATATACAAGCCAAGTTCTGTAATGAAAAATTCCCACTAGTATATGAAAGTGACAAAATAAGAGACTCTCTATCATGAAGATCATGGTGCTACTTTGAAGCACAAGTGTGGAAAAAGGATAGTAGCATTGTCCCTTCTCTCTTTTTCCTTTTTTTTTGTTTTTTGGGCCCCCCTATTTTTTGGCCTTTTTTTTTATCTTTTTCGCCCGGAGTCTCATCCCGACTTGTGGGGGAATCATATCTCCACCATCCTTTCCTCACATGGGACAATGCTCTAATAATGATGACCATCGCACTTTTATTTACTTACAACTCAAGAATTACAACTCGATACTTAGAACAAAATATGACTCTAAGTGAATGCCTCCGGCGGTGTACCGGGATGTGCAATGAATCAAGAGTGACATGTATAAAAGAATTATGAAGGTGGCTTTCCCACAAATACGACGTCAACTACATGGTCATGCAAAGCAATATGACAATGATAAAGCGTGTCATAATAGACGGAACGGTGGAAAGTTGCATGGCAACATATCTCAGAATGGCTATGGAAACGCCATAATAGGTAGGTATGGTGACTGTTTTGAGGAAGGTAAATGGTGGGTTTATGGTACCGGTGAAAGTTGCGCGGTACTAGAGAGGCTAGCAACGGTGGAAGGGTGAGAGTGCGTATAATCCATGGACTCAACATTAGTGATAAAGAACTCGCATACTTATTGCAAAAATCTATTAGTTATCGAAACGAAGTACTATGTGCATGCTCCTAGGGGGATAGATTGGTAGGAAAAGACCATCGCTCATCCCCGACCGCCACTCATAAGGAAGACAATCAAAAAATAAATCATGCTCTGACTTCATCACATAACGGTTCACCATACGTGCATGCTACGGGAATCACAAAATTTAACACAAGTATCTCTCAAATTCACAACTACTCAACTAGCATGACTCTAATATCACCATCTTCATATCTCAAAACAATCATAAGGAATCGAACTTCTCATAGTATTCAATGCACTTTATATGAAAGTTTTTATTATACCCATCTTGGATGCCCATCATATTAGGACTAGTTTTATAGCCAAAGAAAAATTACAATGCTGTTCTAAAAGGCTCTCAAAATAATATAAGTGAAGCATGAGAGATCAATAATTTCTATGAAATAAAACCATCATTGTGCTCTAAAAAGATATAAGTGAAGCACTAGAGCAAAATCATCTAGCTCAAAAGATATAAGTGAAGCACATAGAGTATTCTAATAAATTCCGATTCATGCGTGTCTCTTCCAAAGGGTGTGTACAACAAGGATGATTGTGGTAAACTAAAAAGCAAAGACTCAAATCATACAAGATGCTCCAAGCAAAACACATATCATGTGGTGAATAAAAATATAGCCTCAAGTAAAGTTACCGATAGACGAAGATGAAAGAGGGGATGCCTTCCGGGGCATCCCCAAGCTTAGGATTTTGGTTGTCCTTGAGTTTTACCTTGGGGTGCCTTGGGCATCCCCAAGCTTAGGCTGTTGCCACTCCTTATTCCAAAATCCATCAAATCTTTACCCGAAAACTTGAAAACTTCACAACACAAAACTTTAACAGAAAATCTCATGAGCTCCGTTAGTATAAGAAAATAAACCACCACTTTAAGGTACTGTAATGAACTCATTCTTTATTTATATTGGTGTTAAACCTACAGTATTCCAATTTCTCTATGGTTCATATGCCCCGATACTACTCATAGATTCATCAAAATAAGCAAACAACACACCAAAAACAGAATCTGTCAAAAACAGAACAGTGTGTAGCAATCTGTAACTTTTGAATACTTCTGTAACTCCAAAAATTCGAAAAAATTAGGAAGTCCTATATAATTTGTCTATTAATCCTTTGAAAAAGTAATCAGTATTTTATCGCGATTATGTTAAAAATTAAAACTAATCTCCTGGGCGCAAAAGTTTCTGTTTTTCAGCAGGATCAAATCAACTATCACCGTAAGCTATCCCAAAGGTCTTACTTGGCACACACACTAATTAAAACACAAAAAACACATCTAACCAGAGGCTATATGATTTATTCAAAGCAAAACATGACCTAAAAAGCAAGAAAAAAATAAAATTGGGTTGCCTCCCAACAAGCACTATTCTTTAAAGCCATTAAGCTAGGCATATAATTTTAATGATGCTCACATGAAAGATAGCAATTGAAACACGAAGGGAGCATCATGAAGCATATGAGAATCACATCTAAGTCTAACATACTTCCTATGCATTGGCATTATATAAGCAAACAAATTATCAAGACAAGCAAAAACTAACATATGCAAGGAAGAAGAAACAATAGCTATCTCAACATAACGAGAGGTAATTTAGTGACATGAAAATTTCTACAACCATATTTTCCTCACTCATAATAATTACATGTAGGATCATAATCAAATTAAACAATATATCTATAACATAAAATTTTCTCTTCATGATCCACATGCATGCAAAGTTGACACTCTTCCAAAATAGTGGGATTATCATAAAATAAAGTCATGACCTCTCCGTACCCACTTTTATCAAAAGGTTCATAACATTGAACGTTATCCAAATATGTGGGACCTAAAGTTGACACTCTTCCAAAACCACTTTCAATATTATTGCAAACATTATTATCAATCTCATATTCATCATGGGGCTTAAATAAACTTTTAAGATTATAAGAAGAATCACCCCAATCATGATCATTGCAACAAGTAGTAGACATAACAAAATTAGCATCCCCAAGCTTAGGGTTTTTCATATTATTAGCACATTTGATATTAGTGGAATTTATAATAACATCATTGCAATCATGCTCTTTATTCAAAGATCTATCGTGAATCACTTCATCACAATTTTCAGATTCACGGATTTCAAGCAAAACTTCATAAAGATAATCTAGTGCACTCAACTCACTAGCGATTGGTTCGACATAATTGGATCTCTTCAAAATATTAGCAAGTGGATGAGGATCCATAAGTTTTGGTTCTTATTTGCAATAAACACACAATTATACCAAGCAAACGAGCAAACAATCCAAGTGAGGCATAAGGGCAAACGAAAAATACGAACGAAAGAGAGGCGAAGAAAAGGCGAATCTTTTCGAAAATCGTTTTAGAAGTGGGGGAGAGGAAAACGAGAGGCGAATGGCGAATAATGTAATGCGAGGGAGAAGAGTTTATGATGGGTACTTGGTATGTCTTGACTTGGCGTAGATCTCCCCGACAACGGTGCCAGAAATCCTTCTTGCTACCTCTTGAGCATGCGTTGGTTTTCCCTTGAAGAGGAAAGGGTGATGCAGCAAAGTAGCGTAAGTATTTCCCTCAGTTTTGAGAAACAAGGTATCAATCCAGTAGGAGACAAGGCACAAGTCACCTAGTACCTGCACAAACAATCAAGAACCTTGCAACCAACGTGATAAAGGGGTTGTCAAGCCCTTCACAGTCACTCGCAAAAGTGAGATCTAATAAAGATAGTAAAGTAAATATTTTTGGTATTTTTTGTTGTATAAATTGCAAAGTGAAGATTGCAAAATAGTAAACGAGATGCGATGTAAATAAAAGAGATGCAATATAATAAGAAAGAGACCCGGAGGCCATAGGTTTCACTAGTGGCTTCTCTCAAGATAGCATGTATTACGGTGGGTGAACAAATTACTGCCGAGTAATTGATAGAAAAGCGCATAGTTATGAAGATATCTAAGGCAATGATCATGAATATAGGCATCACGTCCGCGTCAAGTAGATCGAAATGATTCTGCATCTACTACTATTACTCCACACATCGACCGCTATCCAACATGCATCTAGAGTATTAAGTTCATAAGAACAGAGTAACACATTAAGCAAGATGACATGATGTAGAGGGATAAACTCACCCATTTTTTTATCCTCGATGGCAACAATACAATACGTGCCTTGATGCCCCTACTGTCACTGGAAAAGTACACCGCAAGATTGAACCCAAAGCTAAGCACTTCTCCCATTGCAAGAAAGATCAATCTAGTAGGCCAAACTAAACTGATAATTCAAAGAGACTTGCAAAGATATCAAAGCATGCATATAAAAATTCAGAGAAGAACCAAATAATATTCATAGATAATCTTGTTCATAAACCCACAATTCATCGGATCTCGGCAAACACACCGCAAAAGAGTATTACATCGAATAGATCTCCAAGAACATCGAGGAGAACTTTGTATTGAGAATCAAAGAGAGAGAAGAAGCCATCTAGCTAATAACTATGGACCCGAAGGTCTGCAGTAAACTACTCACGCTTCATCGAAGAGGCAATGGCGTTGATGTAGAATCCCTCTATGATTGATTCCCCCTCCGGCAGTTCGCCGGAAAAGGCCCCAAGATGGGATCTCACGGGTAGAGAAGGTTGCGGCAGTGGAAAAGTGGTTTCATGGCTCTCTGTGATGTTTCTAGGGTATAAGAGTATATATAGGCGAAAGAGGTACGTCGGTGGAGCTACGAGGGGCCCACGAGGGTGGGGGGCGCCCCCTCCTACCTCGTGGCTGCCTCATGGAGTTCCAGACTTTGACTCCAAGTCTTCCGGATTGCTTTCGGTCCAAGAAAGATCATCATGAAGGTTTCATTCTGTTTGGACTCTGTTTGGTATTCCTTTTCTGCGAAACTCTAAAATAGGCAAAAAAAACAGAAACTGGCACCGGACCTCCGGTTAATAGGTTAGTCCCGAAAATAATATAAAAGAGCATATTAAAGGCCATTAAACATCCAAAACAGATAATATAATAGCATGGAACAATAAAAAATTATAGATACGTTGGAGACGTATCACTACGTTACTGAACCCCGATCGATCCCTTGATGTTAACTGAACCCGATCAAGTGATTCCTTCACTACTGCTGCTAACTGAAGCCGATCGAACCTGCTGCTTCTTGATGAATAGTGAACATGGGGGTTGGTTGAACGAGTCGAGATGTACGTGTTTGGGGTTGGATGAACAGTTCCCGGTGGGGGTTGGATGAACAGGATCCCGTGGTAGTAGTAGGCTGTTGCCGCTGGATGAACAGGACCCCGACCGAGGAGGCCGGTGGAGGGTGGATGAAGAGGCCCCCATGGTGGTTCCATGAATAGTAGGAGGTGTACGGTTGATGAACAGGACCCCGTGGAGGGCCGATTGAACAGTAGTCGGTGGAGCTAGATGAACAGGACCCCGTGGACGAACAGTAGCTGGTGGAGGCTGGAGGAAGTCGATGGTGGATGAACAATAGCAGGTGGAGGCTAGAGAGAGGTAGTAGACGGTGGATGATCAGGACCCCGTTTCGACCGTAGGCGCTCCAACACAACTCCGTTTCCTCTGTTTTGAGGTACGCCACACCCCTCCTGATCAACAGGACCCTGTTTCGACCGTAGGCGCTCCAACACAAGTCCGTTTCCTTCGTCTTGCGGTACGCCAGACCCTTCCCGATGAACATGACCTTGTTTTGACCGTACATGGTCGAACACAAGTCTGTTTCCTCCGTTTTGCGGTACACCAGCATTCCCGATGAACAGGATCCCGTTTCGACCGTACGTGGTCGAACAGAAGGCCTGTTTCCTCTGTTCTGCGGTACGCCAGACCTCATTTCGGTTGTTCTGTCCAAGCCGGTTGGCTCCCGATGAACACG
Source organism: Triticum urartu (assembly GCF_056163025.1). Classification (NCBI taxonomy): domain Eukaryota; kingdom Viridiplantae; phylum Streptophyta; class Magnoliopsida; order Poales; family Poaceae; genus Triticum; species Triticum urartu. The sequence goes on from NC_141873.1 coordinate 239,674,409, forward strand.
GCGTATTCCCTTGCGTCCTAATGAACACGACACATTCCATTGCCTCCCCATGAACACGCCGCAGTTTCTCCATTCCGACCCAGCCGATTGGCTTCCGATCAACAGGACGCCGTTGCTGCTGTCTGTTGCCTCTCCATGTACACGAGCCCTGGCCGTACGTATGCGTGAGTACACGTTCGAGATCCCGCCCGTATGTACGTACGTGGCCATATTTTTTGGCATCTGCCTGTACGTATGTGTACACGGTTTTGACCGGACTGCCTGAACTGCTACTGCTCCTTACTTGGCCACGATTCATCGTGGCTGACAGACCGATCAACCGTATGTACATAGATAATGCTACGTACGCTTCGATCGGGTGGGTCCCAGCTGTCAGGGAGGATAAGGACGCACTTCCTTGCGTGCGAAGATATAGCTGGTGGGTTCCAGCTGTCAGGGGGAAGGATCATTTTTTGCCCGTAATAAGGACGCACTTATTTGTGTGCGAAGATGTAGCTGGTGGGTTCCAACATTAGGGGGAGAAAACATTATTTCTAGGGTAAAAAGGATGCAGTTGCATGCATGCGTCCATGGGCGTGGTGCGTCCCCACTGTCAGCCTCTCCACGTACAGTCATCTTCCGATGACTCTCATTTGTTGACCACATTGACCACACCGTGCAGAGCGCACCAAGCCGGTGGACGACGACGAGGCCCCAGACTGGGATGCCCCAGAGATGGGGAAGATGTGGTAGTAGAGTCGCAGACGGAGAGGAGTGGGAAACTTGACTGGTTTGGGTGCGGGGTGGGCCTACACTCGGCAAAGAATAATAGGAGGTGCGGAGGAGTGGAGGGATGGCATGGCCGTTGGTGGGGTAGCGTTTCGCTGCGAGGCACGCAAAACAGCGCCACTAGACACCGGAGGCTGGAGCAGGTAGTCCTGACAGCAATGGGGGAAGAAGACGAGAGATTGAAGAAGAATGCCGACCGTTGGATGTAAATCAACCACCTTGCTTAGGCTTTGACCTTTGTATTTTTATTTTTTGCGGAAGTGCTTAGGCTTCGACCTACTGGCCCACATGTCAGCCAGTCCATTTGGTTTTTTAGTCCATTTGGTGGGCTGAGTGAAACAATGATGTAGCGTCTATGCAATCCATTTATATATTATGGTGGAATTTAAAGCCCATTTGCATTTTTCTCGAAATCCGTGGACTTGCTGGGCTAGGTGAAAATACCATGTTGGGCTGGACGAAGAAATGTTATAAAAACATAAACACATGATTGCACGTCTATTACTGCATTGGTCAGTAAAATCTTTGCAAGCTTATGTAGGCAATCACCAGGAGTTAACTTGCCAAGTTATATATAAACAATTATTATTATTATTATTATTATTATTATTATTATTATTTTGTAAGAACTTTCGATTTACGAAATAAAACATCATTTTAATTTGATGAGTTAATAGGACATGGGGTATTATTATTTTTTAGGCTAGACGTGGGGCAGTTGAGTTGGTTCTAGAGAAAAGTACTGGGAGAAAACTCAGATTACATTGAAAGTGGGAGAAAATTTAGATATAGGATTAATGAAAACGAAAAATAAAGGAAGTAGGAAGGTCTATGAAATTGTTGGACGAACGATAGGTTTAACGGAATCTTATGTTGTTTCTATTATATATATGTAATAAAATAAGATATAAATATAAATATATATACATATATACTATTATAGAAGGGAAAACATAGGTTCTGTTTTGCTTTTTTTATAGAAAAATAGAACTGAGCTGTGCGTCGTCTTGAAAAAACAAACATAACTTGGGCTGTTGATGTTATAGACAAGCTAGGCTGGGAGGCCCAGAGGCCGCTTGATACCTGTTGGATCCAAAAAAAGTTGAAACATGTCGTGGGCTGCGCATGTTAAATAACAAAACCTAGTCCATGGACCTGGTGGCCCCGGGACTGTCAGCCTATCGACGAACAGTCGTCTCCCAATTCCTCTTGTTTTGCTGACCATGTTGGGAATGACAGACGGCGGCGCCGCGGTGAGAGCACCAAGGCGGAGGACAACGTCGAGACCTCGAACCAAACAAACCGAAGCGGGCGAAGACGCAGGTGGAAGGGAGTATGAGGGTTGACTTGTTCGGGTGCAGGGTGGGCCAGTGGAGCTGCCGCCACAAGACAATGTGTGGGAGTAGAGGGATGGCCTGGCCAACGCCATAGGCTATGATGGGTCACCAAGGTGTGCGTGACAACGCCGCCAGCCGCCGTATATGAAGAGGACGAAAGATTGAACAAAATAAAGAAATACAAATGGATAGGTGGTTGGTCCCAGATGTCTATGTATGAGACCTGCTTGGTCCACCTGAGAAGGGGAATATGTTGGGAGGAAGGAGATTCAAAGCATGACAACCCAGTGAAGTAGTTACATACATAAGCAAATAGCCACTAAAAAAAGCAAACAGGTTAATGGGTTCTTAGACGAAATATTTCAGACAATACAGATAATTACGACACATAGGCTAATGCATGAAACACTCGGATGATAAAGGTGCTTAAACAGATAAAGTACATCATCTAGACCTTCCTGACATGCTTGATCATGACACTGCGACTGTCCGTGTACTCGTCGGTTACGGGAAGCAGACACACCCTCATGTCCAAGATCCGCCTGTACATGTCATAGCATGCGTATGCGTCCTTGGCCGTGTAGGTTATGTAGGCTAGATTCAGAGGTACCTCCCACATGTTTAGGTCCTTGGTATCATTGTCTTCTTTCATGTCACTAGTACGCGTCGGTGCTATACAAATGGTTTTTAACCCCTTTCCGCGACGACATTTGGGACTGTCGCCAAGTGAGTGTGGGCGATAGGGTGTCCTTCCCACATGACCCAGAAACCGTCGGGGATATGGAGCAGTGATCCAGAGGCCTTCCAAAATGCAATCGTGTGCGATGCAGCACACACTAAATTATTTCAGACATGTGGTATCGGTGATTAAACGTTTTTAATGACGCAGTGAAACCATATGGTCTGTTGTAATGAACCGTTTGGGAAACAATATGTAAGGCACACGGGCCAACATATGAATTGTGTGCGATTTGTGCCCCATTGCACACGAGTTTTCTGCGTAACCCGTCTGCCATGCAAGACTCCATTGTAGACATTTGCCAACAATCACCGTCTACGATAATGTTCTATCACAAATGGTTCAGGAGCCCCTTCGCACACATACAAGTGCTGCAGACCGTTTGTGATTTGTTGGGTATCACCGACGGTTGCCGCAAGAGTGACGTGTGCTTTTCATTTGGGATCCCACACGTTTGCTGAAAAAATTACGACTGGGATTGTATTTTACATTGGGCACGGTTTACCCCGAGTTCTCGTGTGCGATAACGCAATATCACAAACGGTTCCGGAGACCCTACGCACACGTAGTAGCGCTGCAAATCGTTTGCGATCTGCTGTGTATCACCGACGGTTCCACTACGATTGACGTATGCTTTCCGATGTGGATTGCACACACTCATTTAGTTGAACTGTGTGCGGAGCAATTGCCAGGTTAAAACAAAAATATCCCATTTTGAATCGACATGCAAAAAGCAAATTCGCCACAATATTCAATTGAACAAATAAACAAAAATATCACATTTTGAATCGGCACGCAAAAGCAAATTCACCACAATATTCAATTGAACAAATAAACAAAAATATCCCATTTTGAATCGGCACGCAAAAAGAAAATTCACCATAATATTCAATTGAACAAATAGTGTCCACAAGAAGAACATTCATCAGATTTCGCAACAATTGCAATTGAACATATGGTAGCTAAATTCCAATGATTTGTCCACACATATATGCATTACATAATTAATCATAGTGTACGAAATATGAAGACCTCATCAGATGGAAAACAATGGATCCATGCATTATATGTTTAGCGGCTAACTCTTACTCAATGTTTCAGGAGAAGGCAAGCTGAAATCTTCATTATCACCAGTGGGATTGATGTAGTGATCCAGGAAGAAGTCGCTGATAAATCTCCCAACCATCAGCAATTCACCAGCCGGGAGCGGTTCAGGGGTCCTCGGTTTTAAGACGAGCTGCAGTATTTTTAAGATCATAATGTGCCATATGAGTGGAGTAGAAGATATTAATTAAGATAGACTTACTAGTACTAATTCACGAGGATCTTCACAACTATCAGGAAATTTGCAGATGGAGATCATGTGTGTGCAAACATAGTATCCACAAAGGTTGGTCCCTGCTTCTTGCTGAGGACACTGAATTTTTTGTAGAGAATTAGTCATGTATTTGTCCTGTTAGTAACAACCTAACAAGTGTTAGATGTATTATTTTTTCTTTGGACAAAATAGATAGAGGTTTATTTAGAAGCTTGAACATTTGACTAGCGTAAGGAAAGGTATTTACAGACTGTTGGATAAATTTTCCAAAAATAACGGATTTCGGTGTGTTACCGGAGAAACAATCTCGTGCCGCAGAGGTAGTTCCCTCTTGAATAGGTTCCCTGGTTTAGTTTTCCACAATGCGAGCACACTGCAAATGATGATGAATATTGACAACATCAATTATTGAACCAGATATGAATGCAAATTAATTTCAGCATCATAGAATTCAGTACCTATCCATGAATTGCTAAAGATGCATTAGATCCTGAGCGTTTGTTGACTCTCTGAGAGAATTAATGTAGTAAACTGTGTTATTGTTTGGAATAATGAATAACAATATCCAGTGATTGCTACATATTAAGAAAGCCATGAAGTTATGAATTATGTCAAAATCTGAAAGACAATAAGTGTATGCGCGGTTGTTTACTTGACTTACCGTTCATGATATGGCCACAAAAATGATTCTGCATGGGACATGTTTTCAAAGAGATGGACGACTGTGTTAATGGCCCAGTCCCGTAGGTCCTTACCATGTGTTTTTTTGACCATGTCCTTACCATGTATTGTTGTGCCATTTGCTAATTCAGGATCTATGAAATACACACTCTCCCTTTTTCTTCTCTGCGTGTTCAATCCCCTGAGATGAATAAAATGCAGTTAACTGTTCATCATTTACAGCCTTGTATGGAGAAGTTGAACAGAGTTTGTTAAGTACTTACAAAATCAGGCATCTAACAAGAGTGGCATCGAGCACGTTGAAGTTGAAGAAGAGATGTAAGTCCTCGAAACTCACATCGATGAAACCAGCATCGTGTCGGAAATGATCTCTGTTGTAGTGGACTAGCAAACCATGATGACCTGCTGACATTAGATCCATGCAATATTCACGTAACTCGCGGCAATTGGAGCTGCACTCATCAAAGTATTCGCCAACAAGAAATGGCTGGCCATGGATGTAATAGCGTGCTTGAAGTTTGTCTGCTTTACTTTTAGCAAGCAATAAACATACTTTTTCATCATCCATGGCGTCAGAAATAATATTACTCCCCGATTCGAACAAGCTGCTATTAATTTGGTTCTAGGCGATGAGTGCTTTAAGTAAGAGGCAATCGTTCTATTTCCTCTTCACTTTCCCGCCGCGCTTCCTCGTGGTCGTGGGTGTAGCCTTTTTGGCCACTTCCTTCTTGGTACTTGAAGCATTTCTGGCAGAACGTCTGGTTGCCTGCAAGGTAGACTGCCGAGCAGACTGTGAAGCTTGGACGGACTGCTTAGGAGACAGTTTATCTATGCCAGACCGCTAAGCTGGCGGTGCTGCTTTGACGGACTGCTGAGCTGTATGAGCAGAGGCATCAGACTGCTGACCATGCATTGAAGCTATGTCGGGTTTCTGCGCAGGTGGTGCCAACTTGTCAGTGTGCTGAGGAGGCCATGCCAACGCGTTGGTTTGTTGAGCAGGAAGTGCTGACGCATTGGTATGCGGATCACGCAATTGTGGACGGACAGACCGATGAGCAGTCGGTTCTGGACCTACAAACTGCTTAGCAGGCGGTTCGGAAGCATCAGACTGCTTAGCAATCTGTTCCACCAGGTTGGTGTCTTGAGCATGTGTTGCAGCTAGGTCTCCCCCCGCTGCTTCAGCGGCCGGCATCTGAACCGGTGGTGCATCTTCAACAGTTGTAGGCCTTGACACTGGCTACTTTGGGGTGGAGGATTACATGGCCTGTACGCCACAAAGTCGGGCCGGCTAATCACAGGTTGATGCATCAGCCCACGAGAGCTGCTGTGGCAAGGAGAGCGTCACCAGTTGAGGGGCGATAATGGTTTCTCTTGGCAGGGCTTCAGGGATCTCATCGATGAACTCTATTTCCTTTCGTGGCCACTAGATGTGATGTAACAGTGTTTCTCCCAAGGTCCTTTGCTCATCGAAGTCTCCTAGGACATTCTTTAGGGAAAATTCATTGAATCTTGGCTTTACTTCAGTCACGTAGCACTTCACACAGCCTGACTTCAATGGGACATTGTCCAAGAGGAGGCCATTTTCCAAGAAGGGTGGGCAAACCCAGGCTGTTGCACATTTTAATGTACCTTCATAATGTGTAAGCACACACTTCAGTCTGTCTTTCATTCCAGATAGATCAGATATCACATCATTTAGAACAAGATATTTAGAACAAGATGAACATTTTCTTGGCCCTAAAAATGCTAGAAAAATAAATAAAATCTAAAAATGCCAAAACAAATTTTCACCGTCTAAATAAAATATTTAGAACAAGATGAACATTTTCTTGGCCCTAAAATGCAATTTTGAAAAATGTGCAATTTTTCTAATTCAAATAAAATAGCAATAAACTCCGAATAAATTCAAATATTTGATTTTAATATTTTTCCTCCAATATTTCATTTATTTTGCAGAAGTCATATTATCTCCTCTCATATATTTTAATATGAAATATTTTTGGAGAGAAAAATAATTAAAACCAAAAAATATCCTCATTTTCAATATTTGATAGAATTCAAATATGAAAACAGTGAAACCCCCAACTCTCTCCGAGGGTCCTTGAGTTGCTTAGAATTTTGAGGATCACGAAACGAAATGCAGCAAAATATGATATGCATGAATGATCTATGTATAAGATTCCAAATTGGAAATTTGGGATGTTACATATCTACCCCCCTTAAGATGAATCTCGCCCTCGAGATTCGGGTTGGCTAGAAAATAGGTGTGGGTGGTCTTTGCGAAGATCATCCTCTCGTTCCCAGGTGGCTTCAACTTCGGTATGGTGGCTCCACTGAACTTTGCAAAACTTGATAACCTTGCTGCGGGTGACTCGGCTGGCAAATTCAAGAATCCTGACTGGCTTCTCCTCATAGGTCAGATCACTGTCCTACTGAATCGCCTCCAAGGACACCGTATCTCTTAGCGGTATATCGTCCATCTCAGCGTGAGACTTCTTCAACTGTGAAACATTAAACACATCATGAACTCCTGACAATCCTTTGGGTAATTCCAACTTATAAGCAACCTCTCCCATACGTTCCAAAACTCTGTATGGTCCCACAAAGCGTTGCGCTAGCTTTCCCTTAACTCCAAAGCGCTTAACTCCTCGGAGTGGTGATACTCGAAGATACACTCTGTCTCCGATTTCATAGGCTACCTCCTTGCGTTTGGAATCTGCATAACTCTTCTGTCAGGACTGAGCTACCTTCAGTCTATCTCTAATCAATTTAACCTTCTCTTCTGATTCCTTAATCAAATCTGGTCCGAACAACTGTCGGTCTCCAACTTCATCCCACAACAGTGGTGTCCTGCACATCCTTCCGTATAACGCTTCGAAAGGTGCCATCTTCAAACTGGCCTAGTAACTGTTGTTGTACGAGAACTCTGCGTAGGGCAAATTGTCATCCCAAGTTGATCCATAATCTAGCGCGCAGGCCCTCAACATATCCTCCAGAATCTGGTTGACTCTCTCGGTCTGTCCATCTGTCTACGGGTGGAATGCTGTACTGAACTCCAACCTCGTTCCAAAGTCTGGTGCAGTTGATGCCAAAACTTTGAGGTAAACTGTGTTCCTCTATCTGATACGATGGTCCTAGGAACTCCATGCAGACATACGATCCTGGTCATGTATATCTTGGCCAACTTCGCACTTGCATAGGTGGTTTTCACTGGGATAAAGTGAGCTACTTTGGTCAAGCGATCAACTACTACCCATATAGAATCATATCCTGATTTGGTCCTGGGCAATCCGGTGATAAAATCCATGCCAAGCTTTTCCCACTTCCATTCGGGTATCGGCATAGGTTGTAACAATCCGGCTGGCTTTTGATGTTCTGCCTTCACTCTCTGACATACATCACACACGACTACATACTCGGCAATATCCTTCTTCATACCAGCCCACCAGAAATGCTCCTTTAAATCCACATACATCTTGGTGTTTCTGGGGTGAATCGAGTATGGTGAGTCATGAGCCTCCTGAAGTATTAACTTCCTGATCTCTGTGTTATTGGGCACATAAACACGGTCCTCAAACCACAAGGTGTCGTGTTCATCCTCACGAAAACCTTTGGCCTTTCCTTTGCTCATTCTCTCTTTTATCTCGGCGATCTCTTTCATCCTTCTGAGATTCTCGAATCTTTCCTAACAATGTAGACTGAACCTCCAATCTTGCAACAAAACCTCTAGGGACAATCTCCAATCGAAGTTCCCTGAGATCCTCCGCCAACTCCTTTGGCAATCCTGCGCTTATGAGTGTGTTGGCATAACTCTTCCGGCTCAAAGCGTCTGCTACGACATTGGCCTTGCCTGGATGATAGTGAAGTTTCATGTCATAATCCTTTATAAGCTCCAACCATCTCCTCTGCCTAAGGTTCAGATCCTTCTGTGTGAAAATGTACTTCAAACTCTTTTGGTTACTGTATACATCGCAATGGTTTCCAATAAGATAATGTCTCCAAGTCTTCAACACATGCACTACGACAGCCATCTCCAAGTCATGTGTGGCATAATTTAACTCATGCGGTTTTAGTTGTCGCGAGGCATACGAAACAACTCTTCCGTCCTGCATCAGCACACTTCCAAGTCCTAGGCGAGAGGCATCGCAATACACTTGAAACTCCTTACGTATATCCGGCAGAATCAGCACTGGGGCTATAGTCAAACGTTTCTTTAACTCCTAAAAACTCGCCTCACATTCTTCTGTCCATTTAAATTTGGTATCCTTCTTCAATAACTCTGTCATTCACTTTGCAATTTTGGAAAAATTCTCGATGAATCTCCGATAGTATCCTGCGAGTCCAAGAAAACTGCGGATCTCGCTAACTGAAGTGGGTGCCAACCATTCAGTGACTGACTGAACCTTGGTGGGATCTACTGCTACACCTTCTCCTAATATAACATGTCCAAGGAATCCGACTTCCTTCAACCAAAACTCACATTTGCTGAACTTGCCATACAACTGGTGTTCCCTGAGTTTCTCGAGAACTAAACGCAAATGCTCCTTGTGCTCCTCTTTATTCTTCGAGTATACCATTATATCATCAATGAATACCACAACAGACTTATCCAAATATTCCATGAACACCTTGTTCATCATGCTCATGAAATAGGCAGGGGCGTTAGTCAGTCCAAATGACATGATCGTATACTCATATAACCCCTATCTTGTGGTAAATGCGGTTTTAGGTATATCCTTCTCCCGGATCTTCAGCTGGTGATATCCTGATCACAGATCGATCTTTGAAAACACCTTAGCTCCTTGCAACTGGTCAAACAAATCATTGATCATCGGCAGTGGGTATTTGTTCTTGATCGTCACCTCATTCAGTGCACGATAATCAACAACCATCCTTAGAGATTTATCCTTCTTCTCCACCAAAAGCACTGGGGCTCCCCATGGTGATGAACTCCGTCGGATGTAACCTTTCTCCAATAACTCCTTGATCTGCTTCTTAATCTCCTCCAGATCATTTGCGGGCATTCGGTAGGGTCTCTTTGATATTGGCCCGGCACCTGGAAATAGCTCTATCAAAAACTCGATGTCTCGATCCGGCGGCATGCCTGGTAACTCCTGTGGAAAAACGTCTGGGTAATCCTTCACTACAGGCACTTCCTCCCGAACAACTCCTGTGAGGGTATTTACTTGGCTACTCCTAGGCGCATCTCTAGATACATACTTGATCCTTTTTCCCTCCGGGGTGGTGAGACAAATTGATTTACTAACACACTCAATGCTTCCTCCATACTTTGACATTCAGTCCATGCCTAATATCACATCCAATCCTTGTGACTCCAAAATTATTAGGTCTGACGGGAAAACATGGCTACCAATGGTTAAGGGTATCTGGTCGCACCATCGACTAGCCATATACTCTGCTCCAGGTGAACTCACTAACAAAGGGGTCCTAAGTGTTTGGGTTGGTAGTTTAAACTTATCCACGAATCCCCTTGATATGTATGAATGCGATGCACCAGTATCAAAAAGAACAAGGGCAGTAAAAGACTTAACCAAAAACTTACCAATAACCGCGTCTGGCTGCTCTTCAACCTCCTCCATGTTAACATGGTTCACTTGTCCTTTGTTGAATGGATTGGGCTTCTTCCCAGCGCTCCCATTACTGTTTCCATTCTTCGCTTCAGGGCACTCCGTGGCATAGTGTCCAGTCTTCCCACACTTGAAGCAAGTAACGTGGCTTAGGTCTCTCTTGGCGGGTGTGGCTGGATTGGGGATGTTCTGATTGTTGCTTGCTCCATTCCCATTCCCATTCCTTGGGCCAGTATGATTATGGGTACTTCCTCCATTGTGGGTGTGGCCTCCATGGTTATGAACAAGTCCTCCCGAGTTCGGGGTTAGGCAAGGCTTCTGCTGAGCTCCTGAATTATACCTTCCTTGTCCATACTTCCTCTTACGGTTCTCAATCTGCTGCTGCTTCCCTTCAATCATAAGAGCCTTATCTACCAACTCCTGGTAGTTGTTGAATGTTGCCACCATCAACTGCATGCTCATCTCGTCGTTCAGCCCTTCCATAAACTTCTCCTGCTTCGCGACATCTGTGGCCACATCGTCAGGGGCATAGCGAGATAACTTGCTAAACTCATCCACGTACTGAGCCACAATACGGTTCCCATGGCGCAAGTTGCGAAACTCACGCTTCTTCATGCTCATAGCTCCTGTTGAGACATGGGCGGTGCGGAATGCTTGCTGAAACTGATCCCATATAACAATGGCTATAGGACAGGTGACTATGTAATTCTCCCACCATGAGGCTGGTGGTCCATCCAACTGATGTGCGGCAAAACACACCTTCTCAGCATCTGTACATCCTGTAGTGGTTAACTCCCTTCCAATCCTACGGATCCAATCATCTGCCACTATCGGCTCGGTGCTGCTGGAAAACACCGGCGAATGCAACCTCAGAAAGCGGGCTAAGTTGTCAACTGGTGGTGGTGGTGGGTTGTTGTTGTTGTTGCCTTGATTCTGAACTAACAACTGCATCAAGGTATTCTGCTGCTGGATCAACTGAGTGAGCTCCGGTGGGAAAGTAAATCCAGGGTCACGTCTCGGAGGCATCTGAGGGTTTAGAGGGAAGAGAATAGAATAGAATGAGGTCTAGTGAGAAAAACACTACCCATATGCACATGAGACAAACACAATCATATCACTCAATCAATCAAGCAAGGGCATACAATCGATCTAACTATCGTTACAAAAGTGCTCGGACTATACTATATACATGGTGGAATACTACTACTGATGTGGTGGTCTACTAGAAATATTGCTCGGTCGAAGACTCCATAATGTCTGCTCCAGCTTCTTCTTCATAGTCATCATCGCTATCGTCGGGGTCCGAGTCGGTGTCGTCGATGATGATGTAGTCCTCAGAACGAATCTCCTTGGGTTCTTAATCTTCTCCTCCTAGCGCGGGGTCTCCCATGAAAACTCCTAGCTTCCTTTCCAGATCATCATTCTTCTCCACTAGTAAGACGATTTCCTCCTCATAATCTTCGCGTGTAGCCTTGAGTTCTTCCTCCAGTTCCGTGATCCTTGTCATTACCTTCTTCAGATCTATCATGCCTGCGCACATCTGGTTCTCCTGGCGACGAATGTGCTAGTTTAGCTCCTGGATGAAAGCGGTGATTGATCTATCCTTCCTGGTGCTGATCATCTCCCATTGCTCATCTCGGCGCCCACAAATCTAGTAGATAGTATCCTTAAGATCCTTATGGTAAACTTCTCCAATGCGTCCCATGGTGATGTGAGCTGCCATGCTCTTTCCTAGACTCCAGGTTGGTGCATCAAAGGAGAACTCTATGGGTTTGGTGACTGGCGCGAATGTCCTTCCTGGAACTTGAACTTGAATCATCCATTGCTCCTCTTCTGGTAATGTGGCGTTGTAAGTCCCGGTGAAGCTTGGTATTCCAATGTTCAGGTACCTGGTGACTTCCTTCAAGTGTCGTCCAAAGGGTGTGTCTTCATCCGGTTATGCAAACTTGTTCCTTGCGTCCGCCATCCTAAAGAGTAGAAAATGGAGAGGAGTCAGAAATGAGAAGAGAGTAGTGATCTAGGGCTTTAGCTTAGTGGTCATGTCCTACACTCAGTGTGTGCTTTGATACCATCTTGTAGCGACCCGACCTCGAACGGTCAAGTCTCTGTGCTTCAGTGTCATCCCTGGATCGGTAATGCTGACACACACAGTACTCGAAGGATTTATAACAGAGTGGCAATCACACACTTATTACATCGAATGTCTCAAAAGAGAACTTATTACAATAAATATGGCTTAAGGCCATCTAATACGATAACAACGGAAGGCTTGGAAGATAAAGTGAGTCCATCAACTCCAACGGCATAGCTGAGCTGCACGGCAATGACCTAACGAACCTTACTCCTCGTCTGAAAAGTCTGCAACATAATACGTTGCAGCCCAAAACGGGTCAGCACATGGAATATGTTGGCAATGTAACATAGTAGAGCAAAACAGAATAATGCTATCACTATATGCATATTTGGCTGGTGGAAAGCTCTACGGTTAAAGTTTTGCGAAAAGCCAATTTTTCCCTACAACAAAGGAATAGATTTTATTTAACTATCATGGTAGTTGAAACATCATTGAGAAGGTTCCTCCAACTCAATCCCAAGTAAAAGTAATTATCAACCCACCAATATTAACTTAGAGTGATGAGATACATATGATAATCCAAGTACTAGATACTCAAGATGTCCATAATCGAGGACACGGCTAACCATGATTAGTTTATACACTCTGCAGAGGTTTGCGCACTTTTCCCCACAAGACTCGATCTCCTCCGTTGGATTTCTCGCACTACATTATGTTTGAGAAATGGATGACCGAGACACAGTTTTTCAGAAGCATTAACTCTCTACTCCGGATAGACTATACCACCTACAACCCAACTACCTGCTAGTCTACCTCTTCAAGAGCTTCACGCAACTTACTCAACTATGCTAGAGCCCATAATAGCTTGTGGCTGCACACGGAAGTTTCTAGCATGAAATATCTCAGTTCCCTTTGAGCCTGGGTGGCGGACCGTAGGATTATGACACGGGTACTCCGGGATATCCTAGGACAACACTGGATTCTCCAGGTGCCTGACAAACAATCCACCCAGATGTGTATTAAAGTTGCCAACTTAAGTTGAACCATTAATTATCAATCTCACATCTGTCATGGTTTCACTCAAACCCAATCCACGTCTATGAGCATAGCATAGCAATATAAGCAATACGAAGAAGTAACTCCCAAGGGCTTGATAATAACAGGGCAATAGGTTCTACCTCATCAACTACTTCCCAATCCCACATGTTAAGCACATACTACTCATGCAAAGTTTGAGGATTGGAGCTAATGCATAAAAACTGGGTATGAAAAGAGTATGCTCAGTGTGTTACTTGCCTTGCCGATGATCCGCAAAACCTAGAGACTCGTAGTAGCACGCTTCACACTCCGGGTGTTCTGTCACAAACAAACAATAGCATACATAAGCAATCAAGCAAATAAGCACGGGTAAAACTCAAATAAGAGATCTAACTAGAAAGTTCAACTTAAGAACTCCGGTTTGCAAAAAGAATCAAATCAAACGGAGCAATGAAACTCAAACTGCAAAAGAAACAAGATCCGATTACTAATCTGGACTAAGGTCAAATTTTACTGTATCAAAATCTTTTTCAAGTTGGTTAGACAGAAAGAGGGTTTCGAGACGAAGATCTAGGCGCTTGAATCGCCCGATTCCAATAAACGAGCGAAAAGATAAACTAAAACGAAAATCGGATCAGAAATCGCGATCAAAAATAATCGCGGAAAAATCTGAGAAAAAGAAAACTGACGAACAGGCTAACGAACGAACATTCGTTGTCTGCGGCTAACGAGTGAACACCGTTCGTTAAAACGAACATACGGACGAAAGTCCGCTAAAGAAACTAAACATAGAAAACCGGCGAACCAATCTAAAAAAACGAACCTAGGGTTTTCTAAAAAAACCAAACCTGTTTTAAAAATAAAACCGAAATGGCGGCAACGGCGACTTATACCTCCGGCAAGGTCCGGCGAGGCCGGGTGGCTCCGGCGAGGTCCGGCTGCGGCGGCGGGTGGCGCGGGGCGGCGACGGCAGGCGGCGGCGTGGTGCTAGGCGGCTGGGCAGCGACGGCAGCGGCGACGCGGCGCTAGGCGGCGGTGGCTGCAAGCGGCGGCACGGTGCTAGGTGGCGGGGCGGCGACGGCAGCGGCGGCGTGGTGCTAGGCGGCGGGGCGGGGTGGTTCAGGTGGTGGTGTGGGGGTGTGGGGGCGGTGTATATAAGGAGGGGGGCTAGCTTGGGGTGGGGGCAAGGCGGTGTGGGGAGGAGTCCCGGCCAGACTCGGCTTGCGGCGGCGGCGGTCTCCGCGTCGGGGACGAGGCGGACGGCTCGGCTGAGCTGGGCTGGCTGGCTGGGCTTCGGCCCAGTCGGCGAAGAGAAGTTTGTTTTAAATAATTTTGCCGAAACTTAAATAAATCCTAGAAAAATAAATAAAAATCTAAAAATGCCAAAACAATTTTTCACTGTCTAAATAAAATATTTAGAACAAGATGAACATTTTCGTGGCCCTAAAATGCAATTTTGAAAAACGTGCAATTTTTCTAATTCAAATAAAATAGCAATAAACTCCGAATAAATTCAAATATTGATTTTAATATTTTTCCTCCAATATTTCATTTATTTTGGAGAAGTCATATTATCTCCTCTCATATATTTTAATATGAAATATTTTCGGAGAGAAAAATAATTAAAACCAAAAAATCCTCGTTTCAATATTTGATAGAATTCAAATATGAAAACAGTGAAATCCCCAACTCTCTCCGAGGGTCCTTGAGTTGCTTAGAATTTCGAGGATCGCGAAACGAAATGCAGCAAAATATGATATGCATGAATGATCTATGTATAACATTCCAAATTGGAAATTTGGGATGTTACAACAATGCATTCTGCTTCATTTCACTCCTCGCTTTTTTCATGCCGAGCCTCTCTTCTTTGCTGAGTGTGAAAGCCCTCTTGTGCGGGGCATTAACACCTATACCCCTTGCACGACCAGGGGCTCTTTTGTTTCTAGAGCAATGGACAGAATGTCACATGGCCCTGAGTTCCTGTAAAACCTTCCAGGGATCTTGGAAGCGTCTGACATCACTTGATACAGTTCGGCATCACGTGAGTTTTCAAAGCAATAAGTTCCGTCATCACGCCTCTTTGCACGTGGCCGCAAGTAGCCTCTGGCGCGTTCGCCCCTGATTTCACTAAAGGCCGGATTCCCACCCCCCGCTACTGCTTCTTTGTCCTCTCGTTCCCATATCAGTTTCATGCCGTAGTATCCTGCCACACCCATACGGTGGGGGTGTATGTTCGCCTTCTGAAGTTTCGATTGCTTGAAACTCTTCTCAGCAAACTCTTTAGTTGCCCTGACCCTTTTGAATTCTGTCTAGTCTGCCTTTGTAATTTGGGGGTATGCGAGGATTGGGTCCTTGCCTTCACTCAAGTTCTTCTTGTACAACACGTGCTTCCAGTTTCTCCAAGCATCCCTAGCCTTCTTCAGTGCAGCGTGTTCCACCTGCATTCTCCACTGCTCTGGAACATTGAAGTGATCCATGATCTCCCGGACTATCCTTCCGTGTCAGCCTTCCAAAATCTCGGTATATTAATGTTGAGCCTTGCCTTGCCAACAAATCCACACACACTCCTGAACCTCGTGCGTGCTTTATCTGGTTTAGTTCGAGCCCAAGACTTTAAATCAATCTTGATTACTTCATATACACCTTTAGGCTGGTGTGTGGGCTTCCTTGGAGCGTTCCTCCGTGTCCTGACCAGAAGGGTAATTGCTGCAACTCTATCCCGTTCAAGATTACTTGATCCCTCACAATCTGCTGAAGACCTAGGGTTGTCCGAATTAGATGAAGATACATCGCCTGAAGCATGAGTGCTGTCGCTGCTACTCGGCATCTACAGAGAACACATGCGAAACTCAAGAAAGGAGGATAAGCATAAAACTAACAACTTGGTATCAAGATTTCTAAACATGCCATGCAATAATTTAGAAAATGTACGGCTAATTTGTTAAGTTTGTGTGACTGGGGCTCCCGCGATCTGTAAATAGGCAGTAACTTATTGGAACAAATACAACTTATATGTAGTAAGGAAGGTGGATAATGAACATATATACGCTCTCCGTTATTTTATAGTCAATTTGGGAACATACAGAATGAAATTGGAAGAGGGATTGCGAGGAAATATGCCTCACCGCGATGGAGAGCAGTAACTAACATGCTTCTTAATGCAAACCCGGCCGGACCACAGGAGAGGCGAGGGTTACTGCATCGATATGCTCGAGGGTGGCTGGCGAGCATATGAAGACGGCAAGGTGCAGGCCGCCATGTGTTGGGAATGGAAGTGGAGGTAGGCTTGACGCTGAAGAGTGGGCACACGGCCGGGGTGAGCACGGCGGCGCCGGAGAGGGTTCTGTTGTGGATCTGGGGGGAGCTGGCGATGGAGATTGGGTGGACTAGTTGAGTGAAACACGGGCGGACGGTGGGGGGGTGTTGGGGACTTCGGGTGTTGGCGGCCTAGGTGAAAAGGGTGAAAAATATCCTTGGTCGCCGCGCGCGCGGAAAGGCCTATGAAAACGGTTGCCTCTAAGCGCTCGTGTGCACAAACAGAATAATTTCATTTGAAATGAAGACGTACTAATTTGGAAATGAAGACGTGAGTTCATCGTTTCGCCATTAAAATTTTCCCATGTAAAGCAATCACAATTATACCACGTGTTTAATTTGCTGGCGCATTTCAGGTCTTGTGTGCTATATGTAAGACATATTTTGGCATTTACCGTGCATTTTGGCATATAAATCAATTCCTAGACGGACTGCATTTCCTGTCGAAAGGGATGAGGATTTCCGTTCGATATTGGAGCATCCAACGGTGCAGACGTACAATCCTTGGGGTTTGGGTTCTGGCCTATCAGAACGCATGACTCAGATTACGCGCGTAGCAAAGGGGGGGGGGCATCGGCCACGGTTTGGTAGGCACACGGCTTCCGTGTGTGAACCATGTGCTATTTGAAAACATTTTTTTTGGGAGGGGCTATTTGAAAACATTTACATGTGCTGTCAAAAGGGATGAGGATCCCCGTTCGATCAAGGAGAATCCAACGATGCAGACGTACGATCCGTGGGGTTTGGGTTCTGGCCAATCATAACGCACAACTTAGATCGCGCGCGTGGCAGGGGGGGGCATTGGCCATGGTTTAGTGGACACACGGCTTTCGTGAGTGAACCGTGTGCTCTATGAAAACATTTACATTACCTAACATCATATTTTTGTTCGAATGAAAACATGAGTTCATCGTTTCGCCTCCAATTTTTTTCCACGGTAAGAAACACGATTGTACCCTATGGTTTGATTTTCTGGTACATTTTACCAGGCGGCAGGCCTCGCTAGCAATCTCAAACTATTAATTTGCAAAAAAATAGATCTCGTTTGTATGTATATATATAGTCGCAACTACACGTGCGTGTTAGCAAGATCATTTGTGTGTCGCTTTGCGAGTTTTCATTCATTGTGTGAGAAATGGGAAAAAACTTCAAACAGTTTGGTCGAGGGTGTGGCCAGAGGCGTAGGCCTTGTTGGTATTTTTATTTCAGGAAATGCATATAGAGTCCGGAAAATAACGAAAATCATTGTGTCAGTGTCGCGTGCTCTCACGATCGCATGGAAAAAATTGGTAAAGTTTGGCACAAATTTTGGTGCTTGCACCTTCCATACGGGAACATCTCACAAGAAGGACCATAGTTTCCAAAAGGAGATGCGGCACTTCTGACTACAAATCGTCAGTTACTAGCTACATCGTTCCGGCCCATTTCAGGTCGTCTGCTATGTTTAAGTCATTCTTTGCACTTACCTTGCATTGCATTTTAGTGCATATATAATTAATTAAAGTAAAAAACCCTACTACAACTACATGTGGGTGTTTTCGTTAGGTTATATATACTTAGGCTACTCATAGTGGAGAGTGTCATATACTAGTATCATGCATATATATATATATATATATGATACTACCTTTAATTAATTATAGCGCATAGTATAATACATATAGTATAGTATCATAGATCATATTTATTGCCATGCATGACACACATTAGCATCACATTTAACATGATACAATATCTACCTATATGTTACTCTAACCCTCTCTCTATATATATTTAATTCTTTGCCACATCAGCATACTTGCTATTTCTGAGTGCATGACATCGTCGGCTATGATACCACCACTATGGCCAGCCTTATATAGTGGGGAGTATCATATAATATATATAGTATCATGCATATGATACTAGTGTATGATACTACGTATGTACCTTCATAGTGCATATATAGTATCATAGAGTAGTATATATCATAGATGACCGTATTTATGGCCATGCATGACACAAAGTAGTATAACATTTATTATATATATGTGTGTGTGTGTGTGTTACGGTATCTACCTATGTTACTGCTTCTTTGCCACATAATCATATTTGCTATTCCCGAGCGCATGATACCGGCTATGATACCCCCACTATGGCCACCCTAATAAGGCTGGTCATAATATGGGAGTATCGAGCGGTATGATGCATGCTAACTAGACTTTTTGGATGATGTGGCACACAGTTAAATGAGGAAAGAGAGGGTGTGGTATCATATCATGATACCATATCATATTAAATGTTGTACTACTTTGTGTCATGCATGGCAATTAATAAGGCAACCTAAGATACTAACTTATGATACTATGCATGCGCGCATTACGGAGGCATTACCGATCATATACTAGTATCATGCATATATACTCCCTCCTTTCCGGTTTATAGGCTTATCTCAAAATTTTAGTTTTTCCATTTTATAAGGCTCAATTTGGTTGTTCCCCATCATATATTTAGATCCCAAGGTGCATTAAATCATTTCATGCAAGTATTAAGAGAAAATTGACCAATGCATGTAGTTTATGCATGAGTGTATCGCAATTAATACATTGGAAACCATAATTTTTTGAGGAAAACAAAAGCATTAATTGGGTGTTTTTGCAAACTACAAAAAGTATTCCACCACTCACCATCTACCTTGGTTGGTGAGATTTTTGAATTGAGCCCTATAAGGCTGGTTGTAATGGGGAGTATCATATACTAGTATGATGCATATGATATATACTAGTGTATGATACTACTTCCATAATGCATAGTACCATAAGTTAGTATCTTAGGTTGCCTTCTTAATTGTCATGCATCACACAAAGTAGTACACCATTTAATATGATACGGTATCATGATATGATACCACATGCTCTCTTTCCTCATTTAATTGTGTGCCACATCATCCAGAAAGTCTAGTTGGCATGCATGATACCGCTTATGATACTACCATTAGAACCGGCCTAAACTGTGGCGACCCGACCCGAATGGATCAAGTGCTCTGTGCTCAGGTGTCATCCCTAGATCAGTAATGCTGACACCACACATTACATCGAAGGATTTATAGCAGAGTGGCAATCACACACTTATTACATCGTTGTCTCAAAGAGAACTTATTACAATAAAAATGGCTTAAGGTCATCTAGTGTCGGTAACAGCGGAAGACTCGGAAGATAAATGGGTCCATCAACTCCAACGGCATCACTGAGTATAGAACCACGACCTAAAAACACCTTACTCGTCGTCTGAAAAGTCTGCAACATGAGAAGTTGCAGCCCGAAAACGGGTCACCACATGGAATATGCTGGCAATGTAACACATAGAGAGTAATGGAAATGAAACAGCTATACTATATGCATATATGGCTGGTGGAAAGCTCTATGGTTACAGTTTTTGCGTAAAGCCAGTTTTTCCCTACTGCAAAGGAATAAATTTATTTAACTATCATGGTGGTTGTGAAACATCGAGAATGGTTGACAGCATTCTGATCCCAATTAAGAATAATTAAAACCCAACAACATTAATTAGAAGTAACATGTTGAGATTCACATGATATTCAAGTACTAGATACTCAAGATGTCCATAACCGGGGACACGGCTAATCATGATTAGTTTGTACACTCTGCAGAGGTTTGCGCACTTTTCCCCACATGACTCGATCGCCTCCGTTTGTTTTCTCGCACTACATGGTGTTTGAGAAACGGATGACCGAGACATAGTCTTTCAGAAGCACTAGCACCTTACATGTGGGGTAGACCGTACCACCTACAACCCCTACATCTGCTAGTCCACCCCGTAAGAGTTCGCACAACCTAGTCAACTATGCCAGAGCCCATAGTAGCATGTGGCTGCACACGGAAGTTTCTAGCATGAAAGATCTTATGATCCCTTTGAGCCTGGGTGGCGGTCCAAAATAAAACAGGCAAGTCTTGATAGACATCAGGTGCCTCAATCCACCCAGATGTGTGTTTAAGTTGCCACCTTAGATAAACCATTAAAATTATCAACTCACATCTGTCATGGATATCACTCACCCAATCCACGTCTACTAGCATAGCATGGCATAATAAGCAAACGTAGAAGTAACTCCCAAAGGTTTCATAATAATACAGGTAATAGGTACTACCTCATCTACTTCCCATCCCACAATTTAATTAGATCCTAATCATGCAATGTGAGAGGATTGATCTAATGCAATAAAACATGGGTTGTAGAAAAGGTATGATCAAAGTGTTACTTGCCTTGCTGATGATCCGCGAGACCTAGGGTTTCGAAGTAACAGGCGGCGCAATCCGGGTGATCTATCGCAGACAAACAACAAGCATACAATAAGTACTCATCTAATGCACAGGTAAAACTCGAACAAGAGAACGAACCAGAAAGTTCAACTTAAGAACTCCGGTTGCAAAGAAAAAAAACGAACCGAACAAAGAAACGGAAAACAAACGGTGGAAGAAAACAACTCGGTTCTAGCAAGTTGAAACTAGGTCAAATTTTACCGGGGCAAAAACTTGTTTAAGTTGATTAGACGGAACGGCGGTTTCGAGACGAAACTCCAGGCGCTTGAATCACCTGATTCCGATAAACGAGCGGGAAGAAAGACTAGAACGAAGATCGGATCTGGGATCGCGATCGCGGAAAAGACGCGGAATAAATCCGACGAGAAAGAAAATGAAGAACGGTTAAACGAACGGACATTCGTTAACCTAGAAGAATCCGGTGATCACGTTCGTTAGGACGAACGGTCCGGCGAACGGTCCAAAGGCAACTAAATCGGAAAAGAAAACGAATCCGATCTAGGATTTCGGAGAAGAAAACCGAAACGAAAAACCGATCTAGAAAACGAATCAGAAGAGAAGACAAGAATTGGAACTATTAGAAGAAAACGATCCGAGGAAAAGAGACGCGGGGAAACCTTCGGCGAGGGGCTCTGGCAGCGACGTAGGGCGGCGGCGGCGTGGATGAGAGGCGCGGCGGCGGTGTAGGGCGCGGGGTGGGGTGCGGTGGAGGGCTTGGGGTTTGATTTGATGAGTTTAGAGGGGGGGGTGTTGGGGTATTTATATTGGGGAGGGGTGAGATTACTTGGGGTAGGGGACAAGAAATGGACTAGGAATAGGAAAAGGAAAACGAAACAAAGGAAAAAGGGCCGGCCTAGAGTCCTAGCCGGACTCAGCCAAGAGGCGAGGCGGCGGCGGCCTGGCTGGCTCCTGCGCCAGGCGCGCGGCGCACCCGACGGGAAGGCTGGGGCCTGGCCGGCTGGCTGGGCCTTTGGCCCGGCTGGCCTGGCGGGTGGCTTTTTTTTTAACTGGTTCAGCACGCAGAAAAAAAACAAAAAGAGAACTAAACGAACTCCGAAAAACCTAAAGTAAATTTTCCCTGACTCCTAAAAATGAGCCGAACAAAATGAACTTTTCTCCAGGCCTAAAATGCAATTTTCGAAAACGCGCATTTTTCCCTATCCAAATAAAATGCAAATAAAACTCCGGCAAAACAAAAAAAAATTTGATTTATTCATTAGATCTTCATTTTTCCTAAATCTGGGAAAGTCATATTATTCCCTCTCTCATTATTTTTGATATCGGAAAAAATAATTGAAGATGAAATAAATAAATCAAATGATCCTCTTTTCAAATTCGAGAAAACTCTCAAATATGAAAATAACGAAATCTCCAACTCTCTCTGAAGGTCCTTGAGTTGCGTGAAATTTCTAGGATCAACCAAAATGCATGAAAATATGATATGCATGATGATCTAATGTATAACATTCCAAATTGAAAATTTGGGATGTTACAAACCTACCCCCCTTAAGATGAATCTCGCCCTCGAGATTCGGGTTGGCTAGAAAATAGGTGAGGGTGGTCCTTGAGCAAATCTTCTTCTCTTTCCCAGGTGGCTTCATCCTCTGAGTGGTGGTTCCACTGAACTTTGCAAAACTTGATAACCTTGCTGCGAGTAACTCTACTGGCATAATCGAGAATTTTGACTGGCTTCTCCTCATACGTTAAGTCATCCTTCAACTGAATCGCTTCGAGTGGCACGGTATCTCTTAGCGGTATCTCCGCCATCTCGGCATGACATTTCTTCAGCTGAGAAACATGGAATACATCATGAACTCCTGACAGTCCCTCTGGTAATTCCAACTTATAGGCGACTTCTCCCATACGTTTCAAGATCTTAAACGGTCCAACGAAACGCGGTGCTAACTTTCCCTTAACTCCAAAGCGCTTAACTCCTCGAAGTGGGGATACTCGAAGATAAACTCTGTCTCCGGTTTCATAAACTGTCTCCTTGCGTTTTGAATCTGCGTAGCTCTCTGCCTGGATTGGGCTACCTTGAGCCTATCGCGAATCAACTTAACTTTCCGTTCAGACTCCTTAATCCAATCTGGTCCAAAGAATTGACGGTCTCCAACTTCGTCCCATGACAACGGTGTCCTGCACCTCCTTCCGTATAAAGCTTCGAGAGGTGCCATCTTCAAACTGGTTTGGTAACTGTTGTTATAAGAAAACTCCGCATACGGCAAGTTATCGTCCCAACTAGATCCATAATCTAGTGCACAAGCTCTCAGCATATCTTCCAAAATCTGATTGACTCTCTCGGTCTGTCCATCTGTCTGCGGATGAAATGCTGTGCTGAACTCCAGTCTGGTTCCTAAAGTTTCATGCAACTGATTCCAAAACTTTGAGGTAAATTGGGTTCCTCTATCTGATACGATACTCCTCGGAACTCCATGCAAAAAAATGATCCTAGTCATGTATATCTTCGCCAACTTAGCACTGGTGTAAGTGGTCTTAACTGGAATGAAATGTGCTACCTTTGTCAAACGATCAACTACTACCCATATCGAGTCATAGCCTGATTTTGTCCTGGGTAGTCCTGTGATAAAATCCATGCCTATCTTATCCCACTTCCATTTGGGTATCGGCAATGGTTGTAACAATCCTGCTGGCTTCTGATGCTCTGCCTTTACTCTCTGACATACGTCACAAACTGCTACATATGCTGCAATATCCTTCTTCATTCCGGTCCACCAGAATGTTTCCTTCAAATCCAAATACATCTTGGTATTCCCTGGGTGAATCGAATACGGTGAATTATGTGCCTCTTGCAAAATCAACTTCCTGATCTTCGGGTCATTTGGCACATAAACACGGTCCTCAAACCATAGGGTATCGTGCTCATCCTCACGAAATCCCTTTACTTTTCCTTCGCTCAATTTCTCTTTTATAGCGGCAATCTCCTTGTCAGATTTCTGGGCTTCTCTGATCTTATCCATCAATGTTGACTGAATCTCCAAAGCTGCTACATAGCTCACGAAGGTTTTCTGCTAACTCCTTGGGTATTTTCCCCGTCATTAGAGTATTGACATGGCTCTTACGGCTCAATGCGTCAGCTACTACATTAGCTTTTCTGGGATGGTAATGCAATCTCATGTCATAATCTTTGATGAGCTCCAACCATCTCCTTTGTCTGAGGTTCAAATCCTTCTGCGTGAAAATGTACTTCAAACTCTTGTGATCCGTGTACACCTCACAATGATTTCCAATGAGGAAATGTCTCCACGTTTTCAATGCATGCACTACAGCTGCTAACTCCAAATCATGTTTGGCATAATTCAACTCATGAGGCTTCAGTTGCCGTGAAGCATACGAAACAACTCTCCCTTCCTGCATAAGCACTGCTCCAAGTCCTCGACGTGAAGCGTCGCAATACACCTCATAATCCTTGGTCTGATCTGGCAAAATCAATACTGGTGAGGTAACCAAGCGTTTCTTCAATTCCTGGAAACTAGCCTCACACTCCTCAGTCCATTTAAACTTAGTATCCTTCTTCAACAATTCAGTCATAGGCTTTGCAATCTTTGAAAAGTTCTCAATGAATCTCCGGTAGTATCCTGCGAGTCCAAGAAAACTTTGGATCTCTCCAACTGTTGTTGGGGCTTCCCATTCGGTTACGGTCTCAACCTTTGTGGGGTCAACTGCTATACCTTCTCCGGATATAACGTGTCCGAGGAATCCAACTTCCTTCAACCAAAACTCACATTTGCTGAATTTGGCGTATAACTGATGTTCCCTTAGTTTCTCCAAAACCAAACGCAAATGTTCCTTATGCTCCTCTTCATTCTTTGAATAAACCAGGATGTCATCAATGAACACTACGACGAACTTATCCAAAAACTCCATAAACACTTTGTTCATCAGGTTCATAAAATAGGCAGGTGCGTTAGTCAATCCAAATGACATAACGGTATACTCATACAATCCATATCTCGTGGTGAATGCTGTCTTAGGTATGTCCTGCTCCCGAATCTTCAATTGATGGTACCCTGATCGCAAATCGATCTTGGAAAACACTTTAGCTCCTTGCAATCGATCAAACAGATCATTAATCATTGGCAGTGGGTACTTATTCTTGATGGTTACTTCATTCAATCCCCGATAATCTACAACCATCCTTAATGATCCATCCTTCTTTTCCACTAGAAGTACGGGTGATCCCCAAGGCGAAGAACTTGGGCGAATGTAACCTTTCTCCAGTAACTCCTGAATCTGATTCTTAATTTCCACCAAATCCTTTGCTGGCATCCGGTATGGTCGCTTCGATATTGGGCCTGTACCTGGAAAAAGCTCAATTAAGAACTCTATGTCTCTATCCGGTGGCATGCCTGGCAACTCTTCTGGAAATACATCAGGAAAATCCTTTACCACTGGTACTTCCTCCTGCACAACTCCTGTTAGGCAATTCACTTGTGTCCTTTTTGGTACATGCCGGGATACATACTTGATCCTTCTCCCTTCTGGTGTGGTAAGCAAAATTGACTTACTAGCACACTCAATATTCCCTTTATACTTTGATAATCAATCCATGCCTAATATCACATCCAATCCTTGAGATTCCAATACTATTAGGTCTGAGGGAAAAACATAGTTACCAATCCTTAATGGTAACCAATCACACCATAAACTTGCCACATACTCTGCTCCTGGCGAGGTTACTAACATGGGTGACCTAAGGGCTTGGGTTGGTAGGTTATACTTATCCACAAATCCCCTTGAGATGTAATGAATGCGATGCACCAGTGTCAAAAAGAACAAGTGCAGTAAATGACTTAACCAAAAACTTACCTATTACTGCATCGGGCTGATCTTCAATCTCCTCCACATTAACGTGGTTCACCTGTCCCCTATTGAAAGGGTTCGGCTTCTTCCCAGAGCTTCCATTGCCATTTCCATTCTGGCCTTCAGGACATTCATTGGCATAATGCCCTGGCTTCGAACACTTATAGCAAGTGACTTGACTCAGATCTCTCTTGGTTGGGGTCGATGGGGTGGTCCGGCTCTGGCCGTTGCTTCCTCCATTCCCATTACCATTCTTGTGGCCATTATGGTTGTGCGAGCTACCTCCTCCATGGGTGTGCTGAAACTGAAATCCCGGTTTAGGGGTAAAACGGGGCTTCTGCTGGGCTCCAGAGTTATACTTCCCCTGTCCATACTTCCTCTTACGGTTCTCAATCTGCTGTTGCTTCCCTTCAATCATGATGGCACGATCTACCAACTCCTGGTAGTTGTTGAAACTCGCTACCATCAACTTCATGCTTAGTTCATCATTTAGTCCTTCTAGAAACTTCTCCTGCTTAGCAGCATCCGTAACAACGTCATCTGGGGCATAACGTGCTAACTTGCTGAAATCGTCAACGTACTGGCCAACTGTCCTTCCTCCTTGGCGTAAGTTGCGAAACTCACGCTTCTTCAGGGCCATAGCTCCTGCTGAAACATGGGCAGTGCGGAAAGCTTGCTGAAACTGATCCCATGTGACAGTGTCAACTGGGTAAGTGGCTGTGAAATTCTCCCACCATGCTGCCGCGGGTCCGTCAAGCTGGTGAGCGGCAAACTTCACTTTCTCACCATCCATGCATCCTGCAGTGGTCAACTCCCTTCCTATCTTGCGGAGCCAATCGTCTGCTACTATTGGCTCGGTGCTACTGGAAAACACCGGCGGATTCAGCCTAAGGAAACGGGCTAAGTGGTCAACAGGTGGTGGTGGTGGGTTGTTGTTGTTGTTGTTGTTCTGCTGGTTCTGGACTAACATCTGCATCAATTGATTTTGCTGCTGGATCAATTGAGTGAGCTCCGGTGGGAATCCATTGTCACGTCTCGGAGGCATCTGAGGGTTTGGAAAAGATGAGAATTAAGAATAGAGTGAGGTCTAAAGGGAAAACACTACCCCAATGCACATGAGCAAAAGCACACAAAACACTTCATTCAATCAAACAAGGGCTTACAAACGATCTAAAACTATCGCAAAAGTGCTCGAACTATTGTGTTTACATGGGGGAATACTACTACTATCTGGTGGTCATCTAGAAATTTGAACCGGTGGAAGACTCCATGATATCCGCTCCAGCTTCGTCTTCAAAGTCGGGTTCACTTGGATCCGAATCGGTGTCGTCGATGATGATGTAGTTGTCCGGACATGCGACGTACTCGTCTTCCTCCGTTGATGCTAGCTTCCTCTTGAGTTCTTCAATCTCCTGCTTAAGATCGCCATTGTGTCTCGCTAGAGCTACGATCTCGTCCATGTAGTCCTTGTGTGTAGACTTCAGTTCTCCTTCTAGCTCGATGATCCTTGCCTTTGCATTCTTCAACTCTATCATATCATTGCACATCTGGTTCTCGTGGCATTGAATGTGCTGGTTTAACTCCTAGATGAAAGATGCAATAGATCTATCCTTCTTGGTGCTGACTAACTCCCATTGTTCATCTCGGCGTCCGCAAATCTGGTAGATAGTGTCCTTGAGGTCTTCTTGATAAACTTCTCCAATGCGTCCTATGGTGATATGAGCTGCCATGCTCCTTCCCAGACTCCAGGTTGGTGCATTGAAAACAGTATCTATGGGCTTCGTGATTGGCGCGAATGTTCTTCCCGGAACGTGAGCTTGAATCTTCCAGCGCTCCTCTTCAGGCAGAGTGGCGTTGAAGGTTCCTGTGAAGCTTGGTAATCCAATGTTCAGGTACTTGGTGACTTCCTTTAGGTGAAATCCAAATGGTGTTCCTTCATCCGGTTGAGCGTACTTAATCTTCGCGTGCGTCATCCTAAAAGAGTAGAAAAGATGAGAAGTTAGAAAATGAGAAGAGAATGGTGATCTATGGCTTTAACTTAATGGTCGTGTCCTACAGTCAGCGTGTGCTCTGATACCATCTCTGTGGCGACCCGACCCGAATGGATCAAGTGCTCTGTGCTCAGGTGTCATCCCTAGATCAGTAATGCTGACACCACACATTACATCGAAGGATTTATAGCAGAGTGGCAATCACACACTTATTACATCGTTGTCTCAAAGAGAACTTATTACAATAAAAATGGCTTAAGGCCACCTAGTGTCGGTAACAGCGGAAGACTCGGAAGATAAATGGGTCCATCAACTCCAACGGCATCACTGAGTATAGAACCATGACCTAAAAACACCTTACTCGTCGTCTGAAAAGTCTGCAACATGAGAAGTTGCAGCCCGAAAACGGGTCACCACATGGAATATGCTGGCAATGTAACACATAGAGAGTAATGGAAATGAAACAGCTATACTATATGCATATATGGCTGGTGGAAAGCTCTATGGTTACAGTTTTTGCGTAAAGCCAGTTTTTCCCTACTGCAAAGGAATAAATTTATTTAACTATCATGGTGGTTGTGAAACATCGAGAATGGTTGACAGCATTCCGATCCCAATTAAGAATAATTAAAACCCAACAACATTAATTAGAAGTAACATGTTGAGATTCACATGATATTCAAGTACTAGATACTCAAGATGTCCATAACCGGGGACACGGCTAATCATGATTAGTTTGTACACTCTGCAGAGGTTTGCGCACTTTTCCCCACATGACTCGATCGCCTCCGTTTGTTTTCTCGCACTACATGGTGTTTGAGAAACGGATGACCGAGACATAGTCTTTCAGAAGCACTAGCACCTTACATGTGGGGTAGACCGTACCACCTACAACCCCTACATCTGCTAGTCCACCCCGTAAGAGTTCGCACAACTTAGTCAACTATGCCAGAGCCCATAGTAGCATGTGGCTGCACACGGAAGTTTCTAGCATGAAAGATCTTATGATCCCTTTGAGCCTGGGTGGCGGTCCAAAATAAAACAGGCAAGTCCTGATAGACATCAGGTGCCTCAATCCACCCAGATGTGTGTTTAAGTTGCCACCTTAGATAAACCATTAAAATTATCAACTCACATCTGTCATGGATATCACTCACCCAATCCACGTCTACTAGCATAGCATGGCATAATAAGCAAACGTAGAAGTAACTCCCAAAGGTTTCATAATAATACAGGTAATAGGTACTACCTCATCTACTTCCCATCCCACAATTTAATTAGATCCTAATCATGCAATGTGAGAGGATTGATCTAATGCAATAAAACATGGGTTGTAGAAAAGGTATGATCAAAGTGTTACTTGCCTTGCTAATGATCCGCGAGACCTAGGGTTTCGAAGTAACAGGCGGCAATCCGGGTGATCTATCGCAGACAAACAAAGAGCATACAATAAGTACTCATCTAATGCACAGGTAAAACTCGAACAAGAGAACGAACCAGAAAGTTCAACTTAAGAACTCCGGTTACAAAGAAAAAAAAACGAACCGAACAAAGAAACGGAAAACAAACGGCGGAAGAAAACAACTCGGTTCTAGCAAGTTGAAACTAGGTCAAATTTTACCGGGGAAAAAACTTGTTTAAGTTGATTAGATGGAACGGCGGTTTCGAGACGAAACTCCAGGCGCTTGAATCACCTGATTCCGATAAACGAGCGGGAAGAAAGACTAGAACGAAGATCGGATCTGGGATCGCGATCACGGAAAAGACGCGGAATAAATCCGACGAGAAAGAAAACAAAGAACGGTTAAACGAACGGACGTTCGTTAACCTAGAAGAATCCGGTGATCACGTTCATTAGGACAAACGGTCCGGCGAACGGTCCAAAGGCAACTAAATCGGAAAAGAAAACGAATCCGATCTAGGGTTTCGGAGAAGAAAACCGAAACGAAAACCGATCTAGAAAACGAATCAGAAGAGAAGAAAAGAATCGGAACGATTAGAAGAAAACGATCCGAGGAAAAGAGACGCGGGGCAACCTCCGGCGAGGTCTCCGGCGAGGGGCTCTGGCGGCGACGTAGGGCGGTGGCGGCGTGGGCAAGGTGCGGCGGCGGCGTGGGTGAGAGGCGCGGTGGCGGTGTAGGGCGCGGGGTGGGGTGCGGTGGAGGGCTTGGGGTTTGATTTGATGAGTTTAGAGGGGGGGGGTGTTGGGGTATTTATATTGGGGAGGGGTGAGATTACTTGGGGTAGGGGACAAGAAATAGACTAGGAATAGGAAAAGGAAAACGAAACAAAGGAAAAAGGGCCGGCCTAGAGTCCTAGCCGGACTCGGCCAAGAGGCGAGGCGGCGGCGGCTTGGCTGGCTCCTGCGCCAGGCACGCGGCGCACGCGACGGGAGGGCTGGGGCCTGGCCGGCTGGCTGGGCCTTTGGCCCGGCTGGCCTGGCGGGTGGCTTTTTTTTAACTGGTTCAGCGCAGAAAAAAAACAAAAAGAGAACTAAACGAACTCCGAAAAACCTAAAGTAAATTTTCCCCGACTCCTAAAAATGAGCCGAACAAAATGAACTTTTCTCCGGGCCTAAAATGCAATTTTCGAAAACGCGCATTTTTCCCTATCCAAATAAAATGCAAATAAAACTCCGGCAAAACAAAAAAAAATTTGATTTATTCATTAGATCTTCATTTTTCCTAAATTTGGGAAAGTCATATTATTCCCTCTCTCATTATTTTTGATATCGGAAAAAATAATTGAAGATGAAATAAATAAATCAAATGATCCTCTTTTCAAATTCGAGAAAACTCTCAAATATGAAAATAACGAAATCTCCAACTCTCTCCGAAGGTCCTTGAGTTGCGTGAAATTTCTAGGATCAACCAAAATGCATGAAAATATGATATGCATGATGATCTAATGTATAACATTCCAAATTGAAAATTTGGGATGTTACATAAACCGGAAAGGAGGGAGTATGATACTAGCTAGTCTATGATATACTAGGTACCTCACTAAGAACATGGTTAATAATACAACCAACGGTCGGCTATAAGAAGTTGCCATGTCATAGACAGCCAACCTCTTAGCGGGCATGTACAATAATAGGTTTTAAATACGTACTAGTTTATCAATAGTTGGCCCACCTTACATCCTCACAAAGTGTCTTGGGTCTCGTGTTGCAGCTGGCTCTACTAACCAAGAGCCCGCTTCTCTTCTCTCTCCTCTTCTCTTTCCTCCAACTACTAAGCACACATATATTATTCTATTCCTTATAGCCTCTTATGTCACTCTATTGTACTTGCTCTAAGACTAGCCACAATGGAGACTAACATACACTAGTAACATACACATATCCCTAGACTATGTTACTACCTTTCATAGTGGGTAGTAACATAAGTATGGTAACATGCAAAGCCTCATTTATTAGATTATAGACTCATGTTGCATTGGGACATGTGATGTTACAGTAACTAGCTAAGTTACCCAAACTACCTCTCTCCTCATTAAATCATTACCACATAAGCAAATTTGTTGAGTTGGACTCGATGTTACTGTTGAAGTTACTCCCACTATGGTTAGTCCAATGCATAGTATCATAGAGTAGCTAGTATCATATGTAGTACTTTATTTATATTCTCATGCATGACACATAGTAGCATAGCATTTATTATGATACGGTTTCATGATATGATACTTAACCCTCTCTTCATTTAATTCTATGACAACTCATCAAAATTGCCTAGTTGGCATGCATGATACTAGCTATGATACCCCCTTACTATCAGCCTAGTAAACAAGGTGTACAGATCATTTGTGCGTCACTTTATGAGTTTTCATCCGTTTGTTCAAGAAGCGGGGAGAAGTTTCAAACATTTCGGCCGCGAGGTGCGACCACTAGCGTAGGCCTAGTTGGTATTTTAATTATAGGAAATTCAGATGGAGTTCGGACATCATCAAAATCGATGTGTGCCCGTGGCATGCTCTCACGACCCTATGGAAAAAAATTGGTAAAGTTTGGCACAAGTTTTGATGACCGCTCCTTCCAAACCGGAGCATCTCACATGAAGGATCATGGTTTCCAAAAGGAGACATGTCAATTCAAACTCCTATGGCCGGTGACTTCATCGTTTGGCCTCATAAAAATTTCCACGGTACGCAATCACCATTATACCACGGGTTTGATTTTCTGGCGCATTTCAGGTATAGCTATATTTAAGAAATTTTTTGAGATTAAAGTGCATTTTGTGCATAAAAATAAAATTACAACCGGAACTGCATGTGCTATCGAAAGGGATGAGGATCACCGTTTGATCTGGGAGCATCCAATGGTGCAGACGTACGATCCGTGGGGTTTGGGTTCTAGCCAATCAGAAAGCACGACTCAGATCATGGGCAGGGTGGCGGGGTTTGGTCGGCACACGACTTTCATCAACGAACCGTGTGCTATTCTCAAACTAGATTGCATATTTTTGTTCACACATACTGTAGTGAGATCAGTTGAGTGTGCTACCTCTATGATATAATAATAATAACAAAAAAAAACAGTTCATATTCATTGCCTGAGCTGACAACATATCAAGGTCAACATATTAACGGTTCTTACATCAACAGAAAACCGGGTATAACTCACAAATTCAGTGCACGCGACAGTTCTAAATTGAACGATTTAAGTTGCATGGTAGGCATAAAGACTAGTCCTACGGCTTAATTCCCATATACATGGGGGAACTAGGATCATTACGTTGACCCCGAATGAACTTGGGTTTTATGATGATTTTATGCTTCTCTGTTACACGGGTGCGTGATCCCTTGGCTGGCAACTCATCAAATTCATCGTACTCGTCCTCATTGGCAACATCGTTGACACCCATTACCCTTCTCTTCCCATGCATCACTAAATGGCATCTCTTATGCAAGGGGTCATCCTCAAAGAAAACCTGGGTAGCATCGCTGGCAAGAATGAATGGGTCCGCGTGATATGCCATCATTGTCCTGTTAACACAGGTCTTCCTGTACTCATCAATCCTTACCTGGCCAATAGGGATCCATGCGCACCTGAATAATGCCACCCTAACTTTCACATAGTCAAGCTCCCAAATCTATTTGATGGTTCCATAGTATACCCTTTTATCAGCTTCATTTACAGTCATGCATTCTATCCGAACACAACTGTTCTGATATGAGGTCTTATGATCACGTCCCTCAGTGTAGAACATGTATCCATTTATGTCATATGCTTGGTACGTCAACACCGTAGGTGATGGCTTTTGTGCCAACCATGTAGCAATGTCATCGATGGATCCTTGTGCCAAACGATTCTTCAGCCATTCGATGTAGTTCTTAGTGCGCTCCTTCATCTCCACATCTGATGAAGGCACCATTGGTAAGAAGCTTTGACGTACCTCCGCCAAGTGTTGTTTGGCATAAGCACTAAGAATTGGGCTATTAAGCAGTACCGTCAAATGGGCTTTCTCTGTCAATTCTCCGGGTGCAGCCATTTGCATGCGAGCAAGGACCGACTTACCTTTCAGCCTTCCCTCGTGGCGAGAGAGGGGAAAACCTATAGGTCTTTGTTTCATATGTTCAGTGCAAAACTCAACCACCTCCTCCGCGGTATAACCTTGTAGGATGCTTTGCCTCTGGATGGTTTCGGTTCCGACAAAAGCGCTTCAGTATTCCCATGAACCGCTCGAAGGGATACATGTTGCGAAGAAACACTGGACCACAACACTTTATCTCGTCGACAAGGTGCACAGTGAGATGGACCATGACATCAAAGAATGATGGTGGGAAAACATCTCTTGGTTGGACAATATTATTGCAATATCATCTTGCATATGGTCCAACTCTTCAGGATATACAACTTTCTGCCACAGTTG
This sequence comes from Triticum urartu, assembly GCF_056163025.1. Classification (NCBI taxonomy): domain Eukaryota; kingdom Viridiplantae; phylum Streptophyta; class Magnoliopsida; order Poales; family Poaceae; genus Triticum; species Triticum urartu. The sequence goes on from NC_141873.1 coordinate 239,708,268, forward strand.
GTTGAAGAAATCACAGAGGTCAGTGAGTATGTTTCTTATATCTTTGTACATCAGATTCTTGATGGACACCGGGAGGATTTGTGTCAACATTATGTGGCAATCATGTGACTTCATGTGTCCCAACTTCATTTTACCTGAGCTCACATCCACAAGACTTCTGATGTTTGCGCAGTAGGAAGAGGGTGTCTTAACTGACAACAAATAGGTGAAGAACTGTGTTGCTTCTTTTGTACTAAAATTGTAACTCTGGCGAGCTTTGATGAATTTGGCATCATTTTCTGCTTCACTCTTGCGTTTTGATTGATCAACAAGCATACCGAGCCGTGAATCATCACCATCCTTTTTTTTACCTTTAATCTTGAGCAGAGTACCAAGGATGCTTTCACATACGTTCTTCTCTACGTGCATGACATCGATGCAGTGACATACACGTAGAATCTCCCAGTAAGGTAATTTCTAGAACATCAATTTCTTCTTAAAAACTTGACCCTTGGGTGTTTGTTTCACCATCAAAGGGTGGTTCTTGCCAAGCACAACATTATTTTTTTAGCCATGTTGTGGACAACCTCCCCTTCATAGGGTCTTGGGCCCACACCTGCCTCTGCCGTACCATCAAATTCAGCTTTCATCTTTTGGTATGGGTGAGTTTTCCGTAAGAACCTACAATGATGCAAATACACAATTTTGTGCGAGTTGGGAAGTCTTCTGCTAGCTGTCCTATCCATGCATGTGACACACCCTACATCTCCCTTTGTTTTCTGCCCCGATGTGTTGCCTAATACCAGCATATCTTGAATGGTGTGCACCAGCATCGCATGTAGATCGAAAATCTCCTTTTTGTAAGCATCATAAAATTTTACAGCTAGCACATCTATCCACACTATCAGTAGTTCTTCTACCAGTAGTTGAAAGTAAATGTCGATGTCATTTCCAAGTTGCTTCGGGCCTTGGATAATCATTGACATCATAATGTATTTTTTCTTCATACACAACCAAGGAGCTAGGTTATATATGCACAGAAGCACCGGCCATGTGCTGTGATTGGTGCTCATATTGCCAAAAGGATTCATCCCGTCAGTACACTCCCCGAGCCTTATACTTCTAGGATCCTTGGCAAATTTTTCAAACTTGTTGTCGATTAATTCCCACTGAGCTCCATCTTTCGGGTGCCTCATAAACTTATCCGCAATTTGCTCATCATGATGCCACCGCAACCTCTTTGCCTCTCTAGGGTTTGCAAAAAAACGCCTCAACCTTGGAATTAAAGGCAAGTACCAAAGAACCTTGAACGGGATTCCTGTCTTGATCTCATTGTCCAATTTGTACTTGTCCTTTTCTCTCCTGCGCTTGTATCGTGCATGCTTGCATGTGGGACATGCACGCAAATCATTGTACTCACCACGGTACAATATACAATCATTCACACAAGCGTGTATCTTCTATACTTCAAGTTCCAATGGGAAAACAATTTTCTTCGCTTCATTCGTGCTTCTAGGGAGCACACTATCTTCCGGAAGAATTTCTTTGAAAATACCTAACATCTCTATGAAGCCCTTGTTTGATAGACCGTTTGCTGCTTTAAATCTGAGAAGCGCTAGGGTGGCACTCAACTTGGAATATTTCTTTTTGCAACCTGGATACAATTCTTTCCTGGAGTCCGCACCAATGGTTGGCAGATCCTTGTACCCAATCATATCCTTTTTGGGGCCCTTGAAATCTGCAATCATAGCAGCAAAATCTGGCATATCAAGATCGTCGTCATATGCGTCGACGTCTTGGTTTTCCAGTGGGCATTTCGGCCTTCCGGTGTTCCATTGGTAGCTTGATGCCTCTGCCCCGATGTTAGATTCAACATCCATGTGACACTGATCAGGGTTTGGCATCTTGCTGACCTGGGTATCTTCATCCATGACCTCCTCTTCACCGTGTCTGGTCCAACATGTATATCCTTCCATGAATCCCCTAGAGACTAAGTGCATCTGGACATCTGCAACTTCATGTGACTCTATATTGGCACAATCAGTACATGGACACATGATGTAATTCGCATCACCAATTCTCCTCTTTGTACTTTCAGCCAAATTCATGAACTCTGTCACGCCACTGATAAAATCTGTGGTTTTCCGATTCTTCACCCATCGAGATCGTTCCATCTGCAACACACAGATGGTAATTAAAAACAAAACAACAACATTAATACACGGATTAACTCTTGCCCAAAGATGCATGCATAAATCACAAGGTTTTATTTTCATAATTACTGAGGGCGCTCCATGTTGTTATCCAGACATGTAATGACAAAAATTAATGGCCAGTCAATTTACACGCATAGTACTAGTACAACACTACCCTTAGGAATTGAATACCTTAATTAAGCCACTCACGAAAAGAATACCTTAATTAATTAGAGCCGCGACGACCTCCACCCAGCAGACAGAGAAGCGCGATGCGGCGGCATGCCGAGACAACAGGGTCGAGGAGCAAAGCTTAGTGCAGCTGCCTCCTGAAGTTCGACCTCCACTATCCCGCCATCGACCGCGATGGATGTGCTCGAATCACGTCGCTGCCGACCTTGATGGTTGAGCTCCTCCTTTCTCCTGCCGCAGACCAAGGATTGACCTCCTATGACGCCGCCACCGCCCATTGACCGAGGATTGATGATGCGGAGCATCCTACGAGCATCCTCATGCACACTACGACGAGACCTGGACCTCAAGCATACGCCATTGGACACAAGGTGAACTCGCTCCTAAGTCCTTCCCCTTTCTATTCACACGAGACATGGTCACTACCTAATGCAAAGACACTACATGTGCTCAGGAACCAAGGACTGAAGGAGGAAGAGCGGCCATTGTCAAGACTTGTGCAGAGTTTCTGCCAGGCCTGGAACTTCCGCCCCCCGGACCTTCTGGCCTGCCCGGAACCTCCGGCCCTCAACACTCCAGACGACGCCGGATGCGCCAACTCACTGTCCAGCCCGGAAGCTCGCCCGGAACCTCCAACGCCTGGAACATCCGGCCATCCCGAAACTTCCGGCCCTGCTGCACCAACACCGTCCCGGACCGTGCCAACTCTCGGGATAGCCCAGACCATGCCCAGATCTTCCGTCTTGCCTGCGCACAGAGTCTCTGGGCCGAGGCCCATGTACCTGTTTCGCCCCTAACTTACCCCTTCGAGGCCCTAGACTGTATATACTCCTCCACCTCCACCATTTTAGGGTTAGCATAGGTTTAGCTCATTTGAGATAGAGCTTTGCTCATCCATCCGGATCTACTCCATTGAGAGAGACCGCTCCCTCTTTGGAGAAGATCCACCTTGGATTCAAGACCCCTTCATGGGATGACCCCTCAAGACCTCCTCACGAAGATGAATTAGTTACCGTTTGTATCGTCCTTTGTTGGATTTGGACCGTGTGATCTCTATGGGTACTTGGATCTAGCACATGTGTGATTGTTTCTTGTTGATTTGAGTGATTCCTCTCTTTCCCCTCGTGTTTTCCCCCTCGTGTTCTTCGCGGGATCCCCTCCATTTCGTGAAAGATCGACCCCTAGGGTTCTACCCTACATCATCTTGGTATCATGAGCCACGTTGATCACGATTTCAGAGCCTCCCTATTTGTTTTCTAGCCTTGTTCTGCTTGATTTCGTCCTAAATTCGAAAATCCCCACCAAAAATAGCCCCAATTATTTTTGTGATTTGTTGGTTTGTATGATGTTTTGTTGATTTTTATCCATGGATTTGCTTTGTTACGAGTGGATCTAGCCTTCCCCATCTTTTCCCCCATTTCCTTCCACGAAATCTTCCCAATTTTGACCTTGGAAATCGAGTTTTTCTACCCCCGTTCTCAGATTTGGAATTTAGGGTTCGTCCCGGAAGAAATTTCACGACCCCCGGAACTTCCAGACTCACCCGGAACTTCCGTCCCCCGGAACTTCCGGGCTAAACAGAAAGTTTACCCCAAAAATCTCCAGACTCCCCACACTTTTTCCGCGACCCCCGGAACTTCCGGCCACCCCCCCAGAACTTCCGGAGCCCAGAACTTCTGGCCCTGACCCCGGAACTTCCGGCCTAACCAGAAACTTTCCCCGAAATTTCAGCATCACCCTCCTTCACCGTTTTCATCATAACTTTTTGCCCCGAAGTCCGATTTGAGTGTTCTTTGGCTCGTTTTGAAGCTATCGACGTGACCGAGGACCTCACCTTGGTTTCACCACATTTTGACATTATCAATTTTTTGGCACTTTGGCATCTTTGCCTAGGCCTTCCGCTATATCATCCGCATAACCACCACCGACTTCCGCAACCTTACCAATTTTCATCCCCATTGCATTTGAGGTTATTTGAGTAGTGATTTGAGTCTCCTAAGGTGTTTAGGCTACTTAGGGACAGTTACTTCTTCATCAACCTCCACCATAACTACCACATAACCTTGCCCACCATATATTTCCACCACCCCAACTTAACCCAATTTTTTTGAGCTTGTCCGAGTTGTGGTGTGTGTGTGTGTCTCCTAAGGTGTTTCGGCTACTTAGGGACGGTGACTTCAACTCCGACACTGTGTATAGTCCACCACCATAACCTCCACTTCCGCATTGTGTACTCCAAAACCCATCATTGCATTTCCGCAATCCCATTGAGCTTCCGAAACCACCACCGCATTCCGCTACCACCATTTGACATTTGGCATTTGATATTTTGAGTTCGCGGTTTTTCCATTTCCTAAGGTGTTTCGGCTAATTAGGGACGGGTCTACATCATCTTGGAGTCTACATCAAGAACACCGCCACTCATCATCACCATTGACGGTAACCTCTATATCACCTTGGTATCGTGGTATCCCGTCATTGTACATTCTTGCCATTGTATTGATAACCCCTAGCCCATTTTGCCTCACTTGCCTATCGAGACTAGCCATTGAGTATTGTCGGCAACGTTACTTGTGCACATTAGTGATCATCGATCTACACCTTCCATTGCATACATACCATATCATATTGGTATCATATCATCCCTTGTGTCACAAGGTTGTTCCCACATATACACAATTGCTATCTTGGTTTGTGCATTTCACAAAGTGGCCATAGAAAAAAAGCTTTTAAGCAAAATAGAAAGAGCAAAGAAGCTTGTAAGCAAGTGCCATAGCATCATACCACATTGCACATAAGATTATCATACCACATTGTTTCGGTCGAGATGGTCGCAGTGGCCATTGATGAAAAAAGATTGGCGGGGAGGGGGGCTGGTCCCTCATCACAATTCGTGCCCGATAGGCTTGACTCCCGGCAACAAAATAGAGGGTACCGGCAGGATAGCCTACCGGGGAAACTCATTTATTTAAAAGGGCCATTTGTATTTCTGTCCCTAACTCAAAACACCTAATCAGATATACCCCTAATTTGAAAGCCTGCTCAAATTTGCCCCTCTGTCGTTAGGTGCCCTTACAGAAATGCCCTTCTACGCCGTTACCGTCTGGTCAAACAGCTTTGACCGACCTGAAAAAAATAGCAAAAAAATCTAAAATTTTGTGAGATAGAAGATACTCATGTGTGCAAGGTGTGTGCAAATTTTCATGCTATTTGGACATTCCAGGAGCTCGTGGCGAGGAAAAACAGTTAATCTGCACGCTTGTGAACAGTAAATTTGAAATAAAATAGCAAGAAAATTCAAAAAAATATAAATTTTTTGGGCATCAAAGAGGCTTGCATGCACAATAGTCATTTTTTCCCAAGTTTTTTCCCGAGCCAAATTTTGTTTTTTTACCACAAGCCCCTCCAATGTCCAAACACAATAAAAATTTGCACGCAGCTTGCAGACCCGAGCCTCTTCGATGCCAAAAATTTCATATTTGTTTGATTTTTCTTTCTATTTTTTTGATTTTACTGTTCATAGGCTTACATATTTATTGTTTTCCTTTGACATGAGCTCCTGGAATGTCCAAACAGCACGAAAATTTGCATGCACCTTGCGAACCTGAGTATCTTTGATTCCACAAGTTTTTAGATTTTTTAGATTTTTTTGCTATTTTTTCAAGATGGTCAAAGCCCTTTGACCAGCTTTGACCGGACGGTAACGACACAAAAGGGCATTTCTATAAGTGCACATAACGGCAGAGGGGCAAATTTGAGCAGGCTTTGAAATTAGGAGTAAATCTGAGAGTGGGCGCAAATTAGGGGCATAAATGTTGTCCCTATTTAAAAATATAGAGGCACTCCACCTCTGCATGGACATATACATGCACGAGTCCCCAAGAAGGTTCAACTTTTTCATTAATATGCTGATCAAACAAGTACAGACCTTACCGGACACATACATGGATTCAAGAGATTACATTATTTGAACTAAAATTTGGCAAGTGCCAACAGATTTAAGATTGAAAAAAGATAAGTGCCTCGTAATCTCCTCTTTTCGTTTTCCCTCCGCCAGGTATCGCAGTGGGAAGAAGAGAGGACTAAAAGAAGCACCCAAGCAGGAGCCCATCCCGGTCCCATCACGGCCTGCCAGGTGCGGCCTGACAAGATCGGGAGTAGTGAGGCTACGAAGGAGGGGGTGGGGAGCAGCTTGGCGGTGCCCTTGTCACCACCTACAGGACCAGCAAGAAGCCCCGGCTTGGGCACCGGTGGAGTCATCCACCAAAGCCCTACTGGAAGACTGCTGGAGGGGAGACAAAGGCACCAAGGGAACATCCCTCCCCGGCTATCACCCAAAGAGACTCGTGATGATGGTGCCGGGGAGGGAGGGGAAGAGCGGAAAGACGAGGCGGCAACTCGCCAATAGGAGGCGAAGGCGTCAGCGCCATCGTACTCCGACCTGACGCCCTGCCACCTGGCTTCTCCGTCTTCCCTCGTTTTCTCTCCATCACCACCACTCAGGGGAAACGCCAGGCCCCCAACCCGACGCCTTCCCCAAGAAGCAGCCAAGGGCCAAGATGGCCAGGGGGCTCGGGGCGCGCTGCTTCCCATATTGGCGGGCAGGAAGGCCCACCTCCCTTCAACATCAGCTCCAGACCCATCGGAAGGGGCAGAGCTGGGATTACCAACAATCCCTAGCCCTGCACTCCGGATAGGCGTTGAGGGCCCCAAGAACCTGGTCGCCGGGCTAACAAGTGGCAGCAGCTCATGGCAAGATGCCGCGTTACCCAACAGACGACCAATTGAGGCAGAGAAGACAAGCATTTCACCGCAATGGGAAAGCTTGATATCTCCCACGCCATGGATGACTTGCCCACCGCGTCTTCTCCGGTCTTGGACCATACTCACTCCCCAAGCATCATCACGAGCATTTGGTATCCCCAACCTCAAGCTACTGCCTGGGGCCTGGCCCCAGGCTCTCCCCTTCAGCATAACCAGCAGGAAGCAGAGGATGGAGGAGAAGGGATGCGAGGATGAATGACTCTGCTCCTTCCCGCCCCTCCTTTTATATAGGCGGGTCGGGGAAGAGAGCCGATCCCTCGGCGGGTAACCGCTGCCCTCCTCCACCAATTCAAGAAGACCGGGCCCCTGCCTTGATGCTCTCCCTCACCACGCGCCTCCGTTACCTACCCCACACAATGCATGCAACATACTTGGCTAAGGATAAGGGCGTGGTGGGAAGAGTGAATTGGCAGTTACGCCCCCGTGTGTTCAAGTCATTCACGGGCCATTACAAGAGTGGCCCCACCATGATTGGCTTTACACGACACGCGGGAAAACTGGAAACTGGCCCAGACTCAAGTTAATGAAGAAGCAAAGAATATCTCAAGGGGCCAGCCACTTCCACACCCCTGCCTGTGCACTTGTTAGGGCCTACCCCAACAACGCCCGACAGCGCGTTCGGGCCAGGCCCCGGGGCTTCTGTAGGTGCAACAAACCTAGGGTCTGTTGCCCAGACTATGCACATGCACGAGAACAAGATCACAACACCAAGATCAGACTGAAGCACAACAGACCAGTCCTTTGAAGGATCCAAGTACAAATCAAGAAGTACCCGAAGAGCGAGTTATCACTAAGGAAAGATCCTCCCTTGCCGGGCAGGCAAGCCCGACAAGGTTGGGTCTGCCCCGGAAGCAAGCTTCCAGGTCATGTCAGCAGGCCTGCCGGGGCGAGTGGGGGCGAACCACGCCATCGCTCCACCTCACAACCAACCCAAGTCGTCAATCACTGCGGTGTCAAGCTCCAAGGTGACTAAGTGGCTGCTGTTCACCACATGACAGCCACTTCCTACGAAAAATGCCTGCAAGCAACACCCGTCCTGCGACGTGTCAAGCAAGCAGGCGTGAAGCTGGCATAACAGCCCGACAGGGCCTGCCGGGCGAGCTGTGATGTGACGTTGAGCGACGCATTTAATACGCTCTGGCAGCCCGCAAAGTTAGGTGTGATAGCACTGTTTGCTATCTAATCAGTGCGTAATGACTGATTTGCTACTGTGGCGACCCCTTGTTCTATAAAAGGAGGCCCATGGCAACTGTAGAAGGGGTTGGTCAGTTGGGTGGCTAATCCACACCCTCACATACTCATACGCGCATAGCCATTTTTGCTCCGAGGCAACCCTGCCGGGCAAGCATGCTGCACCCACCACCATTTTTCCACCATCAATCCACCAAAGCAGGAGTAGGGTTTTACGCCTCACGGCGCCCCGAACCTGGGTAAAGATATCCCGCGTGATCTCTGTCGTGCTGTTCCACGCTCCTTCGCTCTTTGTGCAACGTGCCATCCCCCCGCCGAACCAGAAAGGGACTCTTGGTCCCATAGGTGGCCATGGTTTCCCACGACACTGGCCGATGGATACTTGTACATGATGCTCACGAACACGATCTACGACGACATTGACGAGAGCTGGCAGCTTGCAACTCATCCGGCGGGCGGCGACTACTCGTCCATGGTGCTCAGCAACACCATCTCTGATGGCCTCGACGAGACCCGGCGATGCTACCTCTTGAGCATGCGTTGGTTTTCCCTTGAAGAGGAAAGGGTGATGCAACAAAGTAGCATAAGTATTTCACTCAGTTTTTGAGAACCAAGGTATCAATCCAGTAGGAGACTACACGCAAGTCCCTCGTACCTGCACAAACAAACAAGAACCTCGCAACCAACACGATTAAGGGGTTGTCAATCCCTTCACGGTCACTTACGAAAGTGAGATTTGATAGAGATAATAAGATAAATATTTTTGGTATTTTCGTTGTATAGATTGGAAAATAAAGATTGCAAAATAAACGGCGACAGAAATAGCTTGTTGATGGGAGAATAATATAATGGAGAATAGACCGGGGGCCATAGGTTTCTCTAGTGGCTTCTCTCAAGATAGCAAATTCTACGGTGGGTGAACAAATTACTGTCGAGCAATTGATAGAAAAACGCATATTTATGAGAATATCTAGGCATGATCATGTATATAGGCATCACGTTCGCGACAAGTAGACCGAAGTGATTCTGCATCTACTACTATCACTCCACACATCGACCGCTATCCAGCATGCATCTAGAGTATTAAGTTCATAAGAACAGAGTAATGCATTAGGCAAGATGACATGATGTAGAGGGATAAACTCAAGCAATATGATATAAACCCCATCTTTTTATCCTTGATGGCAACAATACCATACGTGCCTTGCTGCCCCTGCTATCACTGGGAAAGGACACCGCAAGATTGAACCCAAAGCTAAGCACTTCTCCCATTGCAAGAAAGATCAATCTAGTAGGCCAAACCAAACTGATAATTCGAAGAGACTTGCAAAGATATTAAATCATGTATAAAAGATTTCAGAGAAGAATCAAATATTGTTCATAGATAATCTTGATCATAAACCCACAATTCATCGGATCTCAACAAACACATGGCATAAAGAATTACATCGAATAGATCTCCAAGAGAATCGAGAACTTTGCATTGAGATACAAAGAGAGAGAAGAAGCCATCTAGCTAATAACTAGGGACCCGAAGGTCTGTGGTAAACTACTCACACATCATCGGAGAGGCTATGGTGTTGATGTAGAAGCCCTCCGTGATTGATTCCCCCTCCGGCGGAGCGCCGGAAAAGGCCCCAAGATGGGATCTCATGGGTACATAAGGTTGCGGCGGTGGAAATAGGGTTTTCGTGGTGCTCCTGGATGTTTTCGGGGTATATGGGTATATATAGGAGGAAGAAGTATGTCGGTGGAGCTGCGAGGGGCCCACGAGGGTGGGGGGCGCGCCTGGCCGCCCTGGGCACGCCCTCCTGCCTCGTGGCCTCCTCGCTTCTTTCTTGACGTCCACTCCAAGTATCCTGGATCATGTTTGTTCCAAAAATAACTTTCCCGAAGGTTTCATTCCATTTGGGTTCCGTTTGATATTCCTTTTCTGCGAAACACTGAAATAGGCAAAAAAACTGCAATTTGCACTGGGCCTTTGGTTAGTAGGTTAGTCCCAAAAATAATATAAAAAGGTATATTAAAGCCCATTAAACATCCAAAACAGATAATATAATAGCATAGAACAATAAAAAATTATAGATACATTGGAGACGTATCAAGCATCCCCAAGCTTAATTCCTGCTTGTCCTCGCGTAGGTAAATGATAAAAACAGAATTTTGGATTTGGAATGCTACCTAGCATAATTCTCAATGTAATTTTATTTATTGTGGCATGAATGTTCAGATCCGAAAGATTCAAGACAAAAGTTTAATATTGAAATAAAAATAATAATACTTCAAGCATACTAACAAAGCAATCATGTCTTCTCAAAATAACATGGCCAAAGAAAGTTATCCCTACAAAATCTTATAGTCTGGCTATGCTCTATCTTCATCACACAAAGTGTTTAATCATGCACAACCTCGATGACAAGCCAAGCAATTGTTCATACTTTTGATGTTCTCAAACTTTTTCAATCTTCATGCAATACATGAGCGTGAGCCATGGACATAGCACTATAGGTGGAATAGAATGGTGGTTGTGGAGAAGACAAAAAGGAGAAGATAGTCTCACGTTAACTAGGCGTATCAACGAGCTATGGAGATGCCCATCAATAGATATCAGTGTGAGTGAGTAGGGATTGCCATGCAACAGATGCACTAGTGCTATAAGTGTATGAAAGCTCAACAAAAGAAACTAAGTGGGTGTGCATCCAACTGGCTTGCTCATGAAGCCCTAGGGCATTTTAAGGAAGCCCATCATTGGAATATACAATCCAAGTTCTATAATGTAAAGTTACCATTAGTATATGAAAGTGACAACATAGGTGACTCACTATCATGAAGATCATGGTGCTACTTTGAATCACAAGTGTGGTAAAAGGATAGTAACATTGTCCCTTCTCTCTTTTTCTCTCATTTTTTATTTGGACCCTTTTCTCTTTTTTATGGCCTCTTTTTTTCCTTTTTTTCCTTTTCGTTCGGAGTCTCATCCGGACTTGTGGGGGAATCATAGTCTCCATCATCCTTTACTCACATGGGACAATGCTCTAATAATGATGATCACGACACTTTTATTAACTTACAACTCAAAAATTACAACTCAATACTAGAACAAAATATGACTCTATGTGAATGCCTCCGGCGGTGTATCGAGATGTGCAATGAATCAAGAGTGACATGTATGAAAGAATTATAAAGGTGGCTTTGCCACAAATACGATGTCAACTACATGATCATGCAAAGCAATATGACAATGATGAAATGTCTCATAACAAACGGAACGGTGCTAAGTTGCATGGTAATATATATCGGAATGGCTATGGAAATGCCATAATAGGTAGGTATGGTGGCTATTTTGAGGAAGGTAGATGGTGGGTGTATGTTACCGGCGAAAGTTGCGCGGTACTAGAGAGGCTAGCAATGGTGGAAGGGTGAGAGTGCGTACAATCCATGGACTCAACATTAGTCATAAAGAACTCACATACTTTTTGCAAAAATCTATTAGTTATCGAAACAAAGTACTACGGGCATGCTCCTAGGGGGATAGATTGCTAGGAAAAGACCATCGCTCGTCCCCGACCGCCACTCATAAGGAAGACAATCAATAAATAAATCATGCTCTGACTTCATCACATAACGGTTCACCATACGTGCATGCTACGGGAATCACAAACTTTAACACAAGTATTTCTCAAATCCACAACTACTCAACTAGCATGACTCTAATATCACCATCTTCATATCTCAAAACAATCATCAAGTATCAAACTTCTCATAGTATTCAATGTACTTTTTATGAAAGTTTTTGTTATACCCATCTTGGATGCCTATTATATTAGGACTAATTTTATAGCCAAAGGAAATTACCATGGTGTTCTAAAAGACTCTCAAAATGATATAAGTGAAGCATGAGAGATCAATAATTTCTATAAAATAAAACCACCATTGTGCTCTTAAAGATATAAGTGAAGCACTAGAGCAAAATTTTCTAGCCCAAAAGATATAAGTGAAGCACATAGAGTATTCTAATAAATTCCGATTCATGTGTGTCTCTCCAAAAGGTGTGTACAGCAAGGATGATTGTGGTAAAATAAAAAGCAAAGACTCAAATCATACAAGATGCTCCAAGCAAAACACATATCATGTGGTGAATAAAAATATAGCATCAAGTAAAGTTACCGATGGACGAAGACGAAAGAGGGGATGCCTTCCGGGGCATCCCCAAGCTTAGGCTTTTGGTTGTCCTTGAATTTTACCTTGGGGTGCCTTGGGCTTCCCCAGGCTTAAGCTCTTGCCACTCCTTATTCCAAAATCCACCAAATCTTTACCCAAAACTTGAAAACTTCACAACACAAAACTCAACAGAAAATCTCATGAGCTCCGTTAGTATAAGAAAACAAACCACCACTTCAAGGTACTGTAATGAACTCATTATTTATTTATATTAATGTTAAACCTACTGTATTCCAACTTCTCTATGGTTCATACCCCCCGATACTAGCCATAGAATCATCAAAATAAGCAAACAACACACGAAAAACAGAATATGTCAAAAACAGAACAGTCTGTAGTAATCTATAGGTTTCGCATAATTCTGTACCCCCAAAAATTCTAAAATAAATTGGTGTACGTGAGGAATTTGTCTATTAATCATATTAAAAAATAATCAAGCTAATCGCACTCTCCAGTAAAAAATGGCAGCAAATCTCATAATTAAAAACATAAAAATTCCCCCAAGTCTTCCCAAAGGTTCTACTTGGCACAAACACTAATTAAAAACATAAAACCATATTTAAACAGAAACTAGATGAATTATTTATTACTAAACAGGAACAAAAAACAAGAAACAAAAATAAAATTGGGTTGCCTCCCAACAAGCGCTATCGTTTAACGCCCCTAGCTAGGCATAAAAACAAGAATAGATCTAGGTATTGTCATCTTTGGTATGCAAGCCATAAGTGGCAATCATAATAGATTCATAAGGTAATTTAATTTTCTTTTTAGGAAAGTGTTCCATGTATTTCCTTAATGGAAATTGGAATATAATATTTCCTTCTTTCATATCAATAATTGTACAAATCGTTCTAAGGAAAGGTCTACCAAGAATAATACGACATGTAGGATTGCAATCTATATCAAGAACAATGAAATCTACAGGCACATAATTTCTATTTGCAACAATAAGAACATCATTAATCCTTCCCATAGGTTTCTTAATAGTGGAATCCGCAAGATGAAAATTTAAAGAACAATCATCAAATTCACGGAAACCTAACACATCACACAAAGTTTTTGGAATCATGGAAACACTAGCACCCAAATCACATAAAGCATAGAATTCATGATCTTTAATTTTAATTTTAATAGTAGGTTCCCACTCATCATAAAGTTTTCTAGGGATAGGAACTTCTAATTCAAGCTTTTCTTCATAAGATTGCATTAAAGCATCAACGGTGTGTTTGGTAAAAGCTTTATTTTGAGTATAAGCATCAGGAGAATTTAGCACGGATTGCAACAAGGAAATACAATCTATCAAAGAGAAATTATCACAATTAAATTCCTTGAAATCCAAAATAGTGGGTTCATTGATATGTAAAGTTTTGACCTCTTCAATCCCACTTTTACCAATTTTTGCATCAAGATCTAAAAACTCTGAATCATTGGGACGCCTTTTAGCTAAAGTTGACTCATCTCCAGTCCCATCATTATCAAGATTCATATTGCAAAACAAAGATTTAATAGGAGACACATCAATCACTTTTAGATCTTCGTCCTTATTATCATGAAAACTGAAAGAACGCGATTTTATAAAGCAATCTTTTTTAGCACGCATCCTAGCGGTTCTTTCTTTGCACTCATCAATGGATACTCTCATAGATTTGAGAGACTCACTGATATCATGCTTAGGTGGAATAGATCCAAGTTTCAAAGAATCAACATCAAGAGAAATTCTATCCACGTTCCTAGCCAACTCATCAATCTTAGGCAATTTTTCTTCAAGCAAAGCATTGAATTTTTTGCGAAATCATAAATTCTTTAACACTAGTCTGAAAATCAGAGGGCATCTTATTAAAATTCAATAAGAGTTGTTGTAGGAATTACCATAATTATTAGAGGAATTACTAGGAAACGGCCTGGGATTAAAGTTTCCTCTATACGTGTTGTTACCAAAATTGTTCCTACCAACAAAATTCACATCCATAGATATTATTATCAATCAAAGTAGACAAAGGAATATCATTAGGATCGGAAGAAACACTCTTATTAGCAAACAATTTCATAAGTTCATCCATCTTTCCACTCAAAACATTAATTTCTTCTATAGCATGAACCTTTTTACTAGTAGATCTTTCGGTGTGCCATTGAGAATAATTAACCATAATATTATCTAGGAGTTTAGTAGCTTCTCCCAAAGTGATTTCCATAAAAGTGCCTCCCGCGGCCGAATCTAAAAGATTTCTAGAAGCAAAATTCAATCCAGCATAAAAATTTTGTATGATCATCCATAAATTTAATCAATGAGTAGGGAAATTATGTATCATTAATTTAATCCTCTTCCAAGCTTATGCAACATGCTCATTATCTAGTTTCTTAAAATTCATAATATCGTTTCTAAGAGAGATGATCTTAGCGGGAGGAAAATACTTAGAGATAAAAGCATCTTTGCACTTATTCCATGAGTCAATACTATTTTTAGGCAAAGACGAAAACCAAGTTTTAACACGATCTCTAAGCGAAAACGGAAATAGCTTCAATTTAACAATATCATTACCCACATCTTTCTTCTTTTGCGTATCACACAAATCAACAAAGTTGTTTAGATGGGTAGGAGCATCTTCACTAGGAAGGCCAGAAGACGAATCTTTCGTGACAAGATTCAGCAAAGCAGTATTGATTTCACAAGATTCAGCATCAGTAAGTGGAGAAATCGGAGTGCTAATAAAATCATTATTGTTGGTATTGGAAAAGTCAAACAATTTAGTATTATCTTGAGCCATTGTGACAAACAATCAATCAAACACACAAGAAAACAAGATGCAAGCGAAAAGAAGGTGAACATAAAAAGGGGGAGCAGAAAAGAGGGTGTTTAAAATGGCATGGGTGAAGTGGGGGAGAGGAAAACGAGAGGCAAATGGCAAATAATGTAATGCGAGGGACAAGAGTTTGTGATGGGTACTTGGTATGTCTTGATTTGTGCGTAGATGTCCCCTGCAATGGCGCCAGAAATCCTTCTTGCTACCTCTTGAGCATGCGTTGGTTTTCCCTTGAAGAGGAAAGGGTGATGCAGCAAAGTAGCGTAAGTATTTCCCTTAGTTTTTGAAGAATCAAATATTGTTCATAGATAATCTTGATCATAAACCAACAATTCATCGGATCTCGACAAACACACCGCAAAAAGAATTACATAGAATAGATCTCCAAGAGAATCGAGGAGAACTTTGTATTGAGATCCAAAGAGAGAGAAGAAGCCATCTAGCTAATAACTCTGGACCCAAAGGTCTGTGGTAAACTACTCACACATCATCGGAGAGGCTATGGTGTTGATGTAGAAGCCCTTCATGATCGATTCCCCCTCCGGCTAAGCGCCGGAAAAGGCCCCAAGATGGGATCTCACGGGTACAGAAGGTTGCGGCGGTGGAAATAGTGTTTCGTGGTGCTCCTGGATGTTTTTGGGTTATATGGGTATATATAAGAGGAATAAGTACGTCAGTGGAGCTGTGAGGGGCCCATGAGGGTGGGAGGCGCGCCTGGCCCCCTGGGCACGCCCTCCTGCCTCGTGGTCTCCTCGCTTCTTTCTTGACGTCCACTCCAAGTCTCCCGGATCACGTTTGTTCCAAAAACAAGTCTCCCGAAGGTTTCATTCCGTTTGGATTTCGTTTGATATTCCTTTTCTGCGAAACACTGAAATAGGAAAAAAACAGCAATTTGCACTGGGCCTTTGGTTAGTAGGTTAGTCCCGAAAATAATATAAAAAGGTATATTAAAGCCCATTAAACATCCAAAACAGATAATATAATAGCATGGAACAATCAAAAATTATAGATATGTTGGAGACGTATCAGGCGACCGGTGGCTACTCGTCCATGGTGCTCACCAACATGATCTACAATGGCATAGACGAGACTCGGCAGCATGCGCCTAGACCGGCAGCATGCTCAGGGATCCAGCTCAATTAGCAATGAGTTGATTTGTTTATTGCATGTTGTTACACTACATGGACTAGTATTCATGGTGCGCGTAGGTTGTATGTGCTCTTGTTAATTCTTTGAATTCATATCCTTTTTGTCCAACTTGTTACAGATCGCACTCGAGAAATCATGCAGCCGGGCTACTCCATGTCAGAGATGAGCATTGTCTCAGCGAGAATGCTTCGCATGAGAGATGCCATGCGACCAGTGGTGGACGACGAAGACGTCATGATGGCGACGAGCCGACGATAGTTAGACGACAACACACATGAACCTATCTACCAATGTTCGGAACATGTTTCCATTAGAGCTCTGGTGGACAATGTTTCAACATGAAGCTCCCACGGGCTAAAATACCTCATGTATGGCTAGTGATCCACACAGGCGTGATCCAATACATGCACATACTACTTATTTTTTGGAAGTGTATAACTTTTTGAATTGGACGGCATATACTACTTCATTTAGATGAAGTATATGGATACTCCATAAAGGAACATCAGTATATACCATCCGTCATTTCACTTGATGTACTAATTTTTTTTTGTTTATACCATCTATTATTTCACTTGGATCTCAGATGGGCATATTTTTTCTTGAAATAATTTGATATACCTGTAAACTTAGTATAAAAGGAGGGTACTCGTACTTTCGCCAGAAAAGAGTAAATACATACTCGTTCGTTCCAAGCTGCCTGCTAAAAAAAAGGTACACATGTGTTAAAAAAAGTTCACACCCCAAGGTTGCAATCTGTATATTTTTTATCAATATAAAGTAGTATATACTCTTTTATTTTGAGGTAGTATATACTTTCCAATCTATTCTAAAAGCAGTATATCAACCTTTTGATTGAAACAAAGTATATACTCTCTTTTTTGCAGGAAAAAGGAGTATATATATAGTCACTCCAGTTCTAGTTGGCTGGCCAAAAAGTATGTAAATCATATTTCAGAACAACAGTACATATACTACAAGCTAGTAGGATCTACAGTTCTACACTACCACACATGATATGTATGGCATGCATGACACGAAAAACAAATGAGCACGCCAACTCTACTCAACTTGCTAAACCTTTGGATGAGCGGCTCCTACCTTCTAGGGAGTAGCTATGCATTGAGAGGAGTTAGTTAGAATATTCTACTAATTAGCATGGTTTGTTAGTCACGGCTAAGATGTATCTTCCTCTCATCTGCCATACCTTATCCATTAAGGACTGGAGTACATGAGGTATGTATCTTCATCTGCGTGGCTAAGGAAGCATCTCGGCGGCGGAGGCCGCATCGACGGCGCCTTCAAATCTAGCAATGGTAGATGAACTTCCTCCCTCTTCTTGCCTACTCCTTCAATCTTGCCTTGCCCGACCTTCTTGCTTTGTGTAGATGAACTTCGCGCCCTCTGAAAGACATGGATTGCCATGGAATTCCTCTCCTAGCTCTCCGACGAATTGCTCTCAAGGTGCCCCATCTGCTGCTAGAAAAAGGTTGGCCGAACTTCTAGCCAAGGTATGCTTGAACTTCCTGCTGTCTGTTATTTTCTTTCAGCCATGTGAAGTTCTGGTAGTGTGTGAGCCTCAGTCTGGGCTACAAACATTAAAAAATCTTCCTGCATTCATATGTAAAAAACCATGTGAAGTTCAACTAGTAAGTCTGCTAGAGTTCAGGTTGGTATGTATCTGGTTGTGTGCAAAAAATAAAAGGAAAATAAAACATACAAATGATCACATGAAGGTCACGTTGGTATGCACTAGTGGTTCAATGATTCAAACTCATGAAGGTCAGGTTTTTTAACTGTATACAATATTTCCCCTTTGCAAACAAGAAGCTCAGTATGTGGAGAGTGCTCAGTTCAGGTACATAAGAAATCAAAGAGTGTAGAATAAAGAAATGTGAGGTTCATTCTGTGAAGAGTGCTCAGTTCAGGTACACAAGTATGGGCAGATGCTCACCTCAGTTCACAGTGTGATACCTCTCCTAGGGAAATAATATGTACATGAAAACCACTTTTATATGAGAAGTTCAAGCTATGAATAATGCTTAGTTCAGTTACACAGGTATAGGCAGATGTAACTTGTGTGCTAACACATTTTTTATGGTAGCAAGATGAAAGACGCGGGAAGAAGCTTAGAAGTTCCCAGCAACAAGTACACAATCCTAAGCTTGTATGCATTGCGCCACCACCTCAATGGGTCGCACCTCAATCGCACCAACAACATTACCAACATGCTACACATGCAGACTACCAAGACGCTGGGTCACAACCCTATCCGCACCACTTTGCGCCTCCACCTAATTGGGTGACGCCGGAAATCCACCACAAATTCTTTGTATCCACCAGCAGACTTCCAAGCACACCGATGGAGGAGGGGTTTAGCTCAAGTCCTGTGTGTAACTCTGGAGGTTATCTTGGTGTGGCTCGTCAATGCCAAAGGGAAGCAACTAAACCGGATCCCATGACAAATCCAACAGGAACACACACACACACACACAGAGAGAGAGAGAGAGAAGAGTGCTCTGCACACTACCGCCATTGGATGCTGCTGCTGTAACAACTCAGAATTGTACGTGACATAAGGTAGATGGATTGCTTCACAGAACAAAACAGCAAACCAAAACCAGGATCACAATACCTCCACAACCACCACAAGTAAAAAGGACGCAAACAAGAGAGAGAGGCCATCTTGAGCCCTCCTTCCTCCTCGTGATCCACTCCTGCATCCTGCTATGATAACTCTGTCGTGCCCCATCCCCGAGGGCCAGCAGCAGTCTCCGGTGGAGTTGCGATCATACACGCACGTAAGTGAACAAAATTTAGGTATTTATATATGCATCTTGTATGATCTGCAATTTTTCTGCTCCCTCCAGGATAACAAGTTTATAAACTGCATTTTAACGTGTTGTTTGGATTTTTTGACGGATCTCCCGGATTATCTAATATCGAGACTAAAGATGCGATTCCAGAATGTAGAGAAAGCAAGGGAATTTTATAACAGATACGCCAGACACACTAGTTTTGGAATCAGGAAGACGGGAGGGAATGTCAATCACAAGTATTTTGTTTGCGCATTCCAAGGGAAACGCACAACTTCTATTTCAGAGGCTGACAGGAAGCGAAACAAAACATCGCAGAGGACAGGCTGCAATGCAAGAATGAGGGTGAAGGTGCAGGAGGATAACACATGTGTGGTAGTGGACATTGAGTACAATCATAATCACCACCTCATGCAAACTGATGACATGCTGGTCTTCTTTCACTCACACAAGAATTATGACCCCACTATTTTGGAGTACGTAAAGCTCCTCATGTACCATGATGTCAAGCACACAACAATCATGTCCATGCTATCTGAAAATGAAGATGGAAGCTACTTCCTAGCATGGCCGTACGAGACCTACTAAACCAGTAAGTATTCAAAAATGCACATACTACAATGTACATAGCATCCTAAGTCACAACCCTTTGCTAGCAAAAATAAAAAATGCATGTTTTCATATAATTTGCAGGAAAGCCATGAATGCAAGGAAAGATGATTTGGATGATGTATTAAAACTTGTATTCTTTAAAGACATGAAGGCAATCAATGCTGAGTTTTACTATGACATACTAGTAGACAGCGACAAAACAGTTAAAAACATTTTCTGGTCCAATGCAAGCTGCCGAGGAGCGTATCAAGACTTTGGGCGACTGCGTAACATTCGACACAACTTACAAGACCAACAGATTTCATATGCCTGTGGCAGTATTTGTTGGAACAAACCATCACTTGCAGTCAACGATATTTGTTGTTGCCCTGATGAGAGATGAAGATGCAAAATCATTCAAGTGGCCATCCGATACATTTGTACGGTGCATGAACAACAAACACCCAACTTGCATTCTAACAAGTAAGTTCAAAAAAAAACTCTACAAGTTTCATCAATTTTTCAGTCTATGGGTCTGTATTTGGGTACACTGGTTTTATCTGAAAATAATGTAAAGCAAGCAGTTCAACCACTGTTAGCATAGAAGTCCAACAAACAGTACAAAGAAGCAGAAAAACATGTCACATGTTTAGAAAAATATAGTGCTGGACGTGAAGTTCAAATACAGGAATCATAGAAGTTCAGGGACACTGCTGTAAGAAAAAAAAATATGAAACATGTTCAGAAAAAATATAGTTATGTATGTGAAGTTCAAGTACTGGTACCACAGAAGTTCAACAACACTACTGTAAGGAAAATATATGTGACATTATTAGATAGTCCTGAAAGTAGCACCGCTGTAAGTTCAACAACACTTCTATAAGGAAAAATATATGTGACATTGTTAGTTAGTAATACTACTACTTGTGAAGTTCAAGTACTGGTACCACAGAAGTTCAACAACACTGCTGTAAGGAAAATATATGTGACATTACTAGATAGTCCTACTGCTACCTGTGAAGTTCAAGTACTTGTACAACATAAGTTCACCATCAGTGCAAAGAAGCAAGTTTCATTTTTTTAATTTATGCAGACCAGTGACCGTCGATGGCGAAAGCTATACCACAATCATTCCCAAACACCGTCCACAAGCTATGCCGTTGGCACATCATGAAGAAGTTCAAGGAATACCTCACGTTGCTGTAAAAAAAGTATAAAACATTCAAAGAGGAGTTCACAACAATCTTAAACTGGCCGCTAATGCCAATAGAGTTTGAAGCTGCCTGGGCTGCACTCGTGCAAAAGTACAACCTGCAAAACGACCAGATGATGATGCAGCTGTCGAGTGATAGGAAAATGTGGATATCAGCATATTACAAGAACATTTTCTGTGCTAGAATGACTTATACACAATGAAGCGAGAGCATCAATCTCGTGCTCAAGAGAGAGTTTGTCAAGGGGACCCAGAACCTACACAAGTTTGCCAGGTGAGTAAATGCTTGCATACAAACTCGGATGTAGAAGAAGAACGAGCAAACAATGACCAGCATGGTATTAAGACAAAAAACACCCCCATCATATTGTGACTTCCTTCAACATGTGCACTTTGTATTTAAAAAATGAAACCCATAACTCTGCTTTGACTAATATCTTATTTTTTGACATGTGCAGACCAATCCTATGACAAAAACAACTTACGGCTACGAGGAAGACATGGCTATCAAGTACACGAGAGCCGTGTATAGCGAGATGAGGACTAGGATGAGAAAAACCACAATATTGCGCGCAAAGCCTACAGTAGAGCCCACTAAGTACCTTGTGTACTACCACAACAAGGCTGGCCATGATGATGAAGAAAGATTTGCCTGGTCAAAGCATGAATTCCAAGTTTTAGCTGACCCAGATAATGAAATATACGAGTGTGGATGCAAGCTTTGGACACACACAGGTGAGCGGAAAAACAAACTCATTACATAGCTAAACTAGTAGTATCATATCAAATATATGAAACTCATTGCTGGCTCACAAACTGTGTATTCTGTTGTCATCACAAAATACAGGCTTGTTCTGCCTTCATATCATGAACATACTGCACTACATAAAGCCTGAAAAATTTCCATACAAGTATATCCTCAAACGGTACACAAAGACTACAAAATCACAACCAACATTTGATACAAGGGACTACAACACAACTGCATCGGATGGCAGCTCAAGACTATCGAAGCAAGACATCTTGCTGCAGCTAAATTTGATGGTGAACAAGAAAGCGATGAGATGTGACCACAGCAATATGACAGAGCCTTCTATGTTCTCAAGAGGCCCGTGCAAGAACTTGACGCAATACATTCAGCAAATCGAGCGGATGCTGACGAAAGGATGGCTGAAGAGGATGCTGAAATTGAACATGACCTTCAATATTATGAAGCTGAAATGCTCCAGACCACTGCTCAATCCAACCAATGCAAGCAGGGTGTTGACCAATTAATGCAGCAATGGCAGCAAGAGACGATGAAACTGCCACTATACTCTAAAACCAAGGGTAGGAAGAAACTTTCTACATCAAAGAAAAATGACAATAGAGCTCAAATAAAGGCACCATCTGCAGATAGAGTCATGCTCGATGAGAACAGAGTGCCACTTGGACACATGCAATCTAGTGTGTGCAAAAAGGTTGCAGGACACAACAAACTCACATGTCCAACACTCCTAAGTTCAAGAACAGCAGCCCAAAGTTATAGAACAAGACAAGGGACCACACCCACAGAAAGCAAGCAGCAGGCTTTGTAGCATATGCAAGGAGTATGAGCCACACAATGCAAGAACATGCGCGAAGCGCGCAGATGATGAAAAGACAAGCCAAAAGCCCAAAAAGAAACAGAAAGCAAAACCTAGAGCCAGCAACAAGAAAGTGGTGGAAGATGAAGAGGAGGATGAGGAAGACGAAGATGAAGACATCATCAAAGAAGAGGAAGAGGAAGAGGAAGAGGAAGATGAAGAGGAAGAGGAAGATGAAGAGGAAGAGGAAGAGGGAGAGGGAGAGGAAGAGGAAGAGGAAGAGGAAGAGGAAGAGGAAGATGAAGAGGAAGAGGAAGAGGGAGAGGGAGAGGAAGAGGGATAGGAAGAGGAAGAGGAGGATGAAGAGGAAGAGGTACATGTCAAGCAAAAACCACCACAACCAAAGCCTAGGAGGAGCGCACGGCTGATGAACAGTGAGACTAGGTCAATTAAACAAAGCAAACTTATGTCATGTCAATGTGCAAAATGTTATTCCACTTTTGAAATAGTATTTTAGGAGAAGCTTACTTGAACTTCTATTGTTGAAGTTTCAAAGGAATTATATAGTAGAAGTTCAAGTAAGCCTACTGCAGAAGTCCTGGTACATTATGAGAGGAGGTGCCGGTGATGTATTGCATGAAAGAGCAAGTAGTAATAAAATGAATATACATTGTGAAGTTCAAGTAATCTTACTGTAGAATTCCTCGTATATTATGGGAGGAAGTGTTCTGCTGGTGATGTACTCCATAAAAGTGCAAGCAGGAATTAAATGAAAATATACACTATGAAGTTCAAGTAAGCTTACAGTAGAAGTTCTGGTATATTATGAGAGGAGGTGCTATTGTTGTATTCCATAAAAGAGCAAGCAGCAATAAAATGAAAATATACAGTTTGAAGTTCAGGTCAGCTTACGGAAGAAGTTCTGGTATATAAATCGATGTAGGAAAAAATATGCTTGACAAAAATAAGTATTGCCGTATAAACTAAGGTTAGCAAGCCTAAGACAACACGTTCAGATATGAAGTTCTATTTGGATACGTGGAGAAGTTCACGTAGAATGCCGACAAAAGATAAAGAAATGTAAAAGAGTGTATGAGAATATTTTTGCACGAAGTTATAGTTGAAAACCATTCGCAGTTAAAAAATCACAAAAGCACATATAGATTCTATGCAAAAGGCTACATATTGGTTGAGTTGAAAAATAACAATACATTACACAACACAAAAATCCTCTCCATCTGAAACCAGCAGCCCATCCAAATCTCAAGAGAGAAGTTCAAGTCAAAGATCATATGTTGCGGCCAAAAATTAAACAAGACAAAAAACCAGCAGTTCAATCATAACCCAGACAGAAGTTCAAGTACATATGCTGGGGAAAAACATGCAACACATGAATACTGAAAACGATGTAGTACATTGAAATTCACAAGCCAATCATTCTTCATACCAGACACATATGTCCTCAATAACATAAATAACAGTGTTGCAGCTGTAGAAACAAAAATTACTAAACCATTCTCACAACCAAATCTTTACGAAATCGTTCCAATCGTTATCAAACCTAAATCTTTATGAAATCAAATCTACACTAAAACTATGCTTCGAATTCACGGGCCCAAGGACTGGATCTTGGCAGGAAGCTCCCCACGCACAATCTCATTCTTCTCGCTAAAGACTAGAGTGTGCATGAACTCGGTCTTCCAGTCATCTACAATAGCCTGCAAACAAAAAATGAAAGGATGGTTTAGTAAAGGATAACTAAAACCACAGCAGGAGTGTCTCGAAAAAAACACACAAGAAAAATGAAAGGATGGTGAGACAAGAACAAGGACAAAACATACTTCCACATCACCAAAATCTTCAACAAGCTCATCGCCACCATATGTAGAGCAAAACTTCACGACAAAGAGACCACAATCACTATTCACTTGCTTTGGAACATCAATAAAAGTCGGCCTCTTCGCAATATTCACCCAGTTAGGCTGCTTGCTCGCTTTGTACGCAGCCTTGCCATAGATCTCCTCGAGCAACCCAACAAATCTCTAATCTGCCAGAAATGACAAATGAGATGAAATCGAAAACATCTTAACCAAAATAGTTAAGTTCAAGTAAATAAAGAGACACTAGAGTAAAATCTAGCTAAACGATACCAGAAGTTCAACTGTAAAATGATAGTCAGTTCAAGTAGTATTACCAAAACAGAGATAGAAAAATATTTTGTCAACAGAAGGCATAATAAACTTCATGTCAAAAAGAGAATATGGCGGGAGGTTCATGCTAACAAACACTCACGATATTTTGGCAGTCTCCGTGGAAACTGGTTCGTGAGATTCCCTTATTAGTGTAAGGAAGTGAATCAAGGATGTCAATGCTCCCACGATATCTATTCAGCACATACAGACTATAGTGCGCTATTTTGTCAATTGTCTTGAAAAGTATCAAAAAAACCTGCCAAGAATGAAAGAAATGGTGAACACAAACTATAAAGCATAAGTATTGAAACAACCGAGATGAACAAAAACTTCTTGACAAACTCAGCAAAAGGATGAACATAATATTAAAAAAAGCAAGAGTTATGAAAGCCTAACCAGCTTTGCGTTAAGAAGGTCTTCTTCCTTGTGAACAAACATTGGGAGGGGTTTAGTTGATTTTTTGCATCGAATTTTGGAACTGTTGCAGTGAAAAAATCATACTCCTGGCAGTACTGCATTCACTAAAACAGAATTAAAACACCTCCCAAATGTCGCCACACCAAAACTAGAGCAAAAAAGGGAGATAGGGTTACAAAGAACGAAAACCTGTATGAAGTAGGGACTCGGTACAACCTTGTCAGCACAAGAGAAGATGTCAGAGGTCTCCGGCTTATCCTTCCACAAGTTTATGAGATAATCCATTACGTCTCCTTCCATCTGTTGCCCTTCACCGTAAAGAGTATAGAGGACACGTCCTGTGAGGTCAATCGCATTCCCAGGGATGGTAAACATGCAGTAGCTTGTGCTACAGATTTAAATGTATGGGAAAATATTAGAAGCACAACTCCAAGGCAAAGGAGAATGAATAGAAGTTCAGATACACATCAGAAGTTCACAACAAGTAGCATGTCTGGCAGCAACAAAAATAAGAAGAAAAATACTCACTCATAATACTTCTTCAGACCATATTCACTAAGCACATACTGTCTCAACCTCCAGGCCTCGGATAGATGAGGGTAATTGTATTTATTTAGGGGAGCGACAGAAAAACGCCACTTCAAAGGCAATCTTGATGCTCTCTTCGAGGAAGTTATGTTGCCAGACTCAATTGCCGGTTTCCTCCTGGTGATGACATCATTCTTCCCACCTCTCCCAACAACAGTACTAGCAGCAGATTTACCATTCTTCGGGTAAGAAATCTTCCCAAAACCCCCATCGAACGAAATCACCTCTTCTTCGGCTGATTCGACTGAACCAACCTTTCTGGAGCAAGGGGTGTTTGGAGAAACACAAATACCGACAGCCTGCTTCCCCAACTTGAAAGGAATAAGGGTTCGAGAGCTATCATCTTCTCTCGGAGTTGTACTCATTGATTCTTCCCTAGGATGGTACTCCTGTGACCCGAGGAATAAGTAGTGGTAATCGGTTAAGTCCAACAGCTCCACTGTCAAGAAAAGAAAACAAAAAAAGACCATTAAATATAACTGAAGTTCAGGTACAACACAATGTATAGTCCAACTATTATAGATGACATGGTTACTACTCAAGCTGACCTAAAAAATGTCTTGAATTTAAAAACTAATAAAGTTCAAGCACAACCCAAGGCACAGTTCAAGATAAAAACTGATGAAATGGAAAACATTCAACTACAACTAACAAAAGCATAAAAAGGTATCTTCTCTGAAGTTCAAGTAGGAAAAATGCTACTGTCCAAGTAAGCAATGAAAAGGAAAATAATACTGAAACAAAATACACAAGCAAAAAATAAAAAGATAAAATGGAGTTCATGTAGAATAAGAGATGCAGTCCAAGTTTCAACACTTACATGTATAGTAGCCAAACAGACCATGGAAGTTTGTGTCAAACAAGTTAGAAGATGCAATTGAGTACAACCATGTCTTCCTGATATCCGCGATATTTTCATGGGAATAGTTTGCAAGAACACCTTTGTGAAACGAATTAACATTCATAAGCATGAAGAATCCGCAGTCGATACTGCCATCAAATAGAAAAAGAACAGTGTTAAAACAAAAAGAAATCCAAAGAATAAAAGATGTTGCAGCTTACGTACAACTACAATTAAACAGAAGTGATAGAGAGAAAAGTGGAACTCATACTTGTTAGTTTGCTGGGGGACATCAATCCAATCCAAAGGGAAATGGTCAATAGAAAGAGGACTGAAGGGTGTCTCCCTGTCATTGCTGGCATCGTTGCAAAGCTTCTTGATGTTATCAGTCATCCGCCGAAACAGGCATACCGCACAGTCATCATTTGGTCCATAGTAGGAGTCGAGAAGCTGGAACCTTGAATTCTTTAGGTCAAGAAATATCGAAACCCAATGACCAACACCACCCAAGTGAGAAGGAATTTCAGGTGGGGAAAAGTGGGGAAAAAACCTGAAGCAGGATAAACACACAAAAGCATTAAAAACTAAAAATTAATATCAATAGTACAAGAAAAATAAAACAATATAAACAGAGTGGATCACCAGTGGAAACTAAATACAAAGAAAAAGAACAAGATAATGCTTATAGAATCATGCGCATCCATGCTATCTGGACCAGTTGCCAAGAAGTACTTCCTCACACGAGAATCAAACTGACCTCTGAAAATCTTGTCCTAAAATAATGCAGACAATAGCAACATATGAAAATACAACGAGACCAACAAGTTTTAACTAATATGGTAAAGAACAAAACACAAAAGAAATTACTATAGGGTTGACTTACACAAACCCAATACGGCAGGATGAGTTTATCTAATCCTTGGTATTTGGCATGTAGACAATATAGTGCAACCTCAGCTACATTAGATCGAAGCATTCCACGAGGTGAAAAAGATATTGCAACATCTTCAATGGTAGCTTCACACTTATTGTTTTGGAACATAATATTTGATATAAAAAAAGCAATAGAAAGTAAAAGAAGTTCAGCATCAGGAACTCAAGAAGATCATCACATATAAAAGCACAGAAGTTCAGCTACATCACAACAGGCAATACAAAAGCTAGATGTTCAGCACCAAAGAAGTAAAATAAGTTCAGCAACAGAGAGTAAAGAAGTTCATGTATAAAACCATAGGCAGTTCATAAAGGTAGATGGATGTAAATTCTAACCAGCTGCACTCACCTCTTAGAACGATCATTCTTAAGCCTAGTTACACTGAAATAAAAGTCATCAACCTTCTTTCGGACGACAGCTAGTTCACTATCTTCTCAGCAAAAGAAATAGAAATTAAGAGCAACATACAAACACATAGATCACGACAGGAGCAACAAACAAACACAAGCACATCTCAGATGCTACACCACAAATATAAAACCACAGTATTATAAAGATCACAACCCATGCATTACAAACCTTTCCCCACATAAAAACAGGTTCACTTCACTTTATTTACAAACCACACGACAAAGCACAAACCATAAGTTCAACTTGCACCACACAGACAGTACACAGGGATATCATGGACTAAAACAAACAACAAAAGGCATGGGGATGGGGAAAGAAGAGAGAAGCATGCTCCTCTCTTTATGGATTCTTGCCTAGACCAGTTGCGGGACTGGAATGATCAATCTCCTCTCCCAAGTTATCGCTTTCAGTGTCTTCACCATCATCTCCTATAGACATTGTAGTGTCTTCGGCAAGGACACCAGCAGCAGCTAGAGCAGCTGGAGAATCTGAAAGAACAAAAACTGTTGGTTCTGCTGCATGAGACTTCTCCGGGCCTGCAGCAGCACTACCAGTCTCAATAGCAGCCTTGATGGGATCTTTCTCCAAAGTTGTCGTAGAGTTGTCATGGCAGATGTCCTAGTGTGAAGACTTAGTCGTGAGGCCAACACATCTGTGTGGTAGCTTGAGAGGGGTTGAGCGGAATCGATAGTCGCAACACAAGACAAGGATTTAGACAGCTTCGGGCCCCGGGAAACATCATCCGGTAATAGCCCTACATGTTGTTTGTGGCTAGATCTCATTATGATCATGAGGAAGTCGCCGTAATCCGGCTCTCGCAGTTAACCCTAACCCTTAAGATTGTCTCTTCTTACTTGTCCCTCTTTGGGGAGCCCTGCCCCTCCTTATATAAGTTGAAGGGGCGGGTTACATGTAGAATCCAACTCGGACTTAAGACTAAACTATTATGACTTCTCTTCATGGGCTTCTTAACATCTTGGGCTTCATAACGTCTCGGGCTTCATAATGTCTCGGGCTTCATAACTGCTGGCAACCCAGTTATCACTATCTGCCAAGTTATAACTGGTGCCGGTTTATGATTGTCTGCTGAGTTATCATCTGACTTAACTCCTGTCTTAACTGTCAGCCGGTTTAAAAACCTGCCGGTTTACCGTCTGGGTTAACTGCCTGTTTTACCTGTCTGTCTTAACACCAACGGTTTACCACCTGCCTTAACACCTGCCGGTTTACCACCCGCCGGTTTACCGTCCGTCTTAGCCATCTGTCTTAACTGTCAGCCAGTTTACTAAGTCCCAGCCGGGTTATAACTCCGGCCGGATCATACCGCGGGGTATATCCCTGACATTAGCCCCCAGTTTAATTTGGATTTATCCATGTTAAACTGATCCTGATCATCCTTAAGTCCTTGTTACTTCCTTCTTCTATAAAATCCGGGTCAATAGGCCAGCTTCATAATCAATTTTCTGACATTGGTTTGTCATAGAGAAATATTGTGAAGAATAACTCCTTTTACTCAGCTCCCAATTCTTAACAAAAATATTGATATTTGACATATTTATCTGATCTTCAGCCGGTTTAAGAATGTAGAACTTTGCCGGTTTAAGAATGTAGAACCTTGCCGGTTTATCATTGCCGGTTTATGAATATTGATGGCACCGGGTCATAATTGTAGTTAACATCAAGCTTGAAAATATACCTCTTATATGCCTATCACTTGTAGCCCCCAAGTCTTAAGAAGGTAATGTAGTAACAACTTAAGACTTGCTTCAATATGAATGTCACAAGCTTGAAGAAATCCAGGTTGTTCATCTCAATCACCAGTCAGAACTGAGTATTCCACATATGTAGCCCCCAAGTACCGGGTTGTCATGCTTGTAGCAACCTGGGACTTGAAATTGCCTTATGCTTATAAAACTTCAACCAGTGTAGCCCCCAAGGGCCGGGTTATTATGCAATAATGAGCAGAGACTTTGTAAATATAATCATGTAGATTTGAGCAGTGATGTGTAGCCCCCATTGTAGGGGTTGAACCCATGTCCACAAGGCTGAGAGCTTTTGTGCTTTATTAACTGAGCAATGGACCCTTCAATATAATGGATTTAACTTGTGTACCTTGAATTGTTGACAGGAGCAATTGGTAGCCCCCAAGGGCCGGCTCATTACGATGTGATGAGTCGGGTCTTCAATAATATGAGCAAACAATGACTTTGCATTAGCCCCCAAGTGTCATGGTGCATGCTTGCAGCGACATGAGACTTGTGTATTTAATATAATCCCAACTTGAATAATGTAGCCTCCAAGTGCCGGGTCGTAAGCCTGCAGCAACTCGGGACTATGCCTTCATTTGTAGAATAAATCATATGATAGCCATTGCGCTAAAGCGACTTTGAAAACCTTAATCATAATACTGGTTATTGATAACCATAATAAAATCCAGCCGTGTTGGCTATTAAAGATTTTGAATAATATATCCTGGTTTGCAAACCGATTCCTGCCATATAAGCCGGTATATCCATGCACATATGATACATGCTATAATGATGTAATGATGATGTATGATGTAATATATGATGATGTATATGTATGATCAAGAGGGTTTAAGCTATGGTTCGGATATGACCAGAGCCCCCATGTAGTCATGATTATGGCATTGCGCCAATCAAAAGGTGTAGCTATGGTTCGAATATGACCAAGCCCCCAAGTGATTTCCCTAGTGCCCTTATGCCTATCAAGAGGTGTAACTATGGTTCGAACCCATAGCCCCCAAGTGATTTCCTGGTGGCCTTATGCCTATAAAGAGGTGTAGCTATGGTTTGGATACGACCAAGCTCCCAAGTGATTTCCCTGGTGCCCTTATGTTGATCAAGAGGGTATAAGCTATGGTTCGGATACGACCAGAGCCCCCAAATGATTTCCCTGGTGGCCTTAAGCCTATCAAGAGGTGTGACTATGGTTCGAACATAGCCCCCAGTGACATTGTGAGTTGTGCTCAAGGGATACCCATGTTTGAGCTATGCTGTGCAACAGACTCTCTTTGGCCCCTTATGATAATATTGGCTTGATAGCCGGATTACCGAAATAACCAGAGCTGTGCTCTTATGATAATATTGGCTTGATAGCCGGATCAAGAGGGTAGTAATGCTATGTTCTCTTTGGTGAATACACCTACGTTTGAACAGGAAGCCTCCAAATGATATAGTGAGATGTGCTCCAGGGGCACCTATGTTTGAGCTGTACTTTTGCAACAGACTCTCTTTGGTCCCTTTAATATTTTCCGAGGACTCGAACTTGCGAGAGATTATTATTTTTAAACCGTAAATTCTTAAACCGGATATTGAGAGCTTCAAAGCTTTGTGGGAGATAGCTTTCCCTTGAACCAAATTTTAAACCGAAATCTTTCTTTTTAAGCCAGAAATTTTCTGACGACTTTTAAATTTGCACCAATATGGCAGTTTAGGGTCCTGCATTAGATAACTTTGCAAGCCGGAGTAATTGCTTTTTTAAAGAAAGCAATATAAAATATAAAAATATACTGGATGGATTTCACCTGATTTGTCCCAGCGATAGATAATCCTCAGAATGTGCCAATCGAGGTGGCTCAAGATGGAGTGGATGTGTGAGTCGTCCGCGGCATTGTAAACCGCGCGGACGAGCAAGTTGTCCTCCTCATTGTAAACCGGCGCGGATGCGTGAACCGGCCGCAAGAGCGGACAGGCGAGTCGTCTGTGGCTTTGTAAGCCGGTGTGGTCGCGAGAGAGGACCACGACATTGTAAGCCGGTGCGGGAGTCCGTTGAGTAACGAAAATCATTGGTGCCGAACGATGTTGGCGCACCTCCATCTCCACGGTATAATGCCACATTATAATGAATATTCTCCTGATACTCAGCCCCAAGGTTGATGATGATCTCTGGATCCTTACGTATAGCGTTTGTAGTCTGCCTTTGAACTAAGCAGCATTTTTATTGAAAATTGCTCTGATGATCCGCCAGTAGCACTTGATCTCTTCTGACTCGGATGGATGTAGTAGGTCCCTTTCTGTACGTAAATTTTTTTGGCAACTGGTAGCACGGTTATCCCATTTTTGCTTCATCTGATCTTAATTCAGTATCTCTTCCATAATGACCCTTTGTACAAAGATCTCCAATGTTTGGCTGATTACACCATCCGTGACAAGCTCGAGCTCTTTCTCTTTATATTTTTCCAAAGTGTTAGCAGATTAGTAATTCTCATCACGGAAGTTGAAATATTGGAGGGCTGTAATATACACTCATTCTTCATGCCCCCAAGATCCGTCTCCATCTTACTGCCCAAAGGGCGGCCCTTGCCACGCCCTCTGCCCATGTACCTGTCCTCCCGCTTGTTTCTTTTCCCATGTTTAGACTTTTCCATGCATAAAGCGCGTAGTGCAGCAGCAGCAACAGTACTGCGACACGGCGGTCGCTCAATTGACGGGGACAAGCGGAGTTCTGTGCGTGCAGCGGAGGCAGGGCTGACACCAGTTGGCCGGAGTCTTGGACGTAACAAGGAAACGGGCGACTGCAGCCCACCCCTGCTGTAGTAGAAGCGGTCCTTGGAGCGGCGATTTGGAGGCAGCGCCGAAGTGGCGGCGGTTTGCAACGAGGATTGTGGCGGCCGGCGGCTGATTTTAAGACCGCCAGCGGAGGCAGCTCATGGTGAGGGTAGGCTGAGCGGGTTAAAACAGCGCCGGGTCAAGCACCGTAGAAGAGGCGAATGCCAGGCAGGACTCCGGTGACTCCGGCGACGGTGACCTGTGGTCATATAATGAAGATACGTCGGCGAAGCGCGAGTTGAGGCAGGCGCCTTGGAAACATCAAGCGGCTCAGTTGAAGGTGCATTATGACGGCACGCACGGGCCTGGTATGGCGGAGGAGTATAGGGCGGCATAACGGTGGTGGTTAAGGCTGACCGCAGAGATGGTGGTGGAGCGCCGGCGAAGAGAGGTTGACCCGAGGCAGGCAGCTCAGAGGTAACTCGACACGAAGGCAAAAATCGGTGAGGTGCGGGCGGCTCGTGGTGGAGACGAACCGGGCGTGAAGAATGAGTGCCTGCTGGTGGCCGGAGCGGTGGCTCGATGCGCAGCTCCAGTCATTGCAGGCTAGCAAGGAGCGCTATGGCAGGGGTGGGGTAGTGGCTCGGAGGCGAACAAGGGCAGCGGTAAACCGGCGACTTGGCGAGTCGGGTTGGCCGGTTCAACACGGGAGGCGGCTTGGAAGGAAGGTTAGGCGCGTTGGCGACTCGGACCAAAGTCCGGAGATGAGTCGTGATGGTGATTCCGGTGGACGGGTAACGGCAACAGCGACTTATAGGGAAGGGCTGCGCCAGGCGGTTTAGTGGCGCGACACGGCTGAACCGGCAGCTCGTGGCCAAGCAACGAGAGGTGCAGCGCAAAGGCGGAGGCGGCTTGGAATGGGCGCGGCTGGCGGTTTGCACAGAGACTCGGAGGCCACAGCGACGAGGCTCCTTGGCCGGGGCGGTTTAGAAGTAGGGGCTCAGAGACGACAACTCGCAGAGGACCACGACGACGGCGTACCGCAAGCGTTGGCCGGTCGAAGCAAATCCGGTGAGGCAGATGAAGACCATGGTAGTATAGGCGGTGACGGGTTGCCGGCGATGTGGTAGGCGGCTCAGCAGTGCCCCAGCGGATCCATGGTGGCGTAATGGATCGACGGGACGGCGGCGGAGGCGCTCCGGTGGAGGCTCAGGGGGAAACCCACAGCGGCTCGTCACGGCGAATCCGGGTCGTACGTGGCCGTTGACTCCCAGTCGTGATTGTCCTTGTTTCCGGGTCATGGCCACCCCCTTCTTCCTCTTCTCTTGGTTTTTTTTAGCAGATTCCTTTACGGATTCACCTCAGGACTTGAAGTAAATAGCTGCGGTTTGATGGATGTATGTACATCTCTGTCTTCGGTTTAACATGGAGGCAACTCTCAATTGACAACGGGAACTTGGCGGTTTGACTGCAGCCTGGGCGATTTGCATGTGCATGTCAAAACATCCCTTGTGTAGGTCACGTAGTAATACAACAGATGAAACACCCGTACAGCTGTCCCAATCTCGGACTCGGCGTTGCATAGATGATGGAAATCCACTGATGGTCTCGGCGACTTCTTTGTGGTGGCGGCAAAACAGACCATATCCATACTTTCTCTTCATTGACTTAAATCTCACGAATTGTAAAATCTAAACCGATGAACTCAAAGTTGATGCCGATCCTTCCGAGCTAAGTCTTTCTTGAAAATTGCAAACTTCTCGATCCTTGGAAGAGATCCCTCCAAGAACTCAACACCACGTGCGCAGGCCCCACGATGGGCGCCAACTGTCGTAGAGTTGTCACGGTAGATGTCCTAGTGTGAAGACTTAGTCGTGAGGTCAACGCATCTGTGTGGTAGGTTGAGAGGGGTTGAGCGGAATCAAGAGTCGCAACACAAGACATGGATTTAGACAGCTTCGGGCCCCGTGAAACATCATCCGGTAATAGCCCTACATGCTGTTTGTGGTTAGATCTCATTATGATCATGAGGAAGTCGCCGTAAACCGGCTCTCCCAGTTAACCCTAACCCTTAAGATTGCCTCTTCTTACTTGTCCCTCTTTGGGGAGCCCTGCCCCTCCTTATATAAGTTGAAGGGGCGGGTTACATGTAGAGTCCAACTCAGACTTAAGACTTAACTATTATGACTTCTCTTCATGGGCTTCTTAACATCTTGGGCTTCATAACATCTCGGGCTTCATAACTACTGGCAACCCAGTTATCACTGTCTGCCGAGTTATAACTGGTGCCGGTTTAAGATGGTTTGCCGGTTTATGATTGTCTGCTGAGTTATCATCTGACTTAACTCTTGTCTTAACTGTCAGTCGGTTTAACAACCTCTCGGTTTACCGTCTGGGTTAACTGCCTGTTTTACCTGTCTGTCTTAACACCAACCGGTTTACCACCTGCCTTAACACCTGCCGGTTTACCATCCATCTTAGCCATCTGTCTTAACTGTCCGCCAGTTTACTATGTCCCAGCCGGGTTATAACTCCGGTCAGATCATACCGCAGGGTATATCCCCGACAAAAGTGATATCTCCAACTGTCTTTCCCTGCTCAGCATCAGAAACCCCAGCGTCGATGGATGACTAAGGTTCAGTTGGGTCCACCCCATCAGAGCAGTCGGTGCCTGACACGGCCTTGTCTGCAACCTTCTCTAAAGGAACACTAGCATCATTATTCTGCAGCAAGAACAGAAAGTCATTACAAATGGGCACATAGTGATAAAATGCATAACAAGTAAAATAAAAAATGAAACAAATGGACAAGAAAAATGATACTTTATGATCACTGCCATGAACCTCATCAACTAATATATCACTTGCGGGAGCAGGTTCATGCACAGGGGCAGTTGCACTTTCAGGTAAAACGTCCTCCTCAACCCTAGCACCATCATCAACAGCCTACAAAAAACTCATATAGAGCACAAATGTCTAATAAGCAAAAGTTTAGATTACATAATTAAAGAAGGTCAGCTATGATCACTGACACAGTGGAAGTCCAAATACAGTAAACATAGAAGGTCAGATATCAAACTACTATAATACAAAAGGGAACAAAAAGGGCAAGTTATGGAAAGCTCAGAAGTTCAGATGCTGTAGCCTTTGAAGTTCAGGTACTCTAAACACAGAAGGTCACCTAGGAAACACTAGTACAAAAAAGAAGAAGTTTAGAACACATGAAATCAATAAGGGTCACCTATGACTAAAAACAGTAATAACTGAAAGCTAACAATGAACATTAATGCAAAGAAATATCAAAAGCCAACATAAACAAACCTCTTCGGTATGCTTTATGTGGTCTCCTTCACGACCCAAACGAACAGAATCTTGCCTCTGAATTTGTCTGACAACAACACTAGCCTCATCTTCAAAAGGATTGCAACGGGCATCTTGCATTTCCTTGAACAACCCAAAGCTAGTATGGAGGTGGGAAGTGCTCTGACGAAGCTCATCAAGAAATCTAGCTTCAATTGACAAAACCTCCTTCGAAGACTCAGCATCAAAACCGTGGCCGGGAGGAAGAATCCCATCAACGCCACTAAGACACTCAATAGTTGTCGGAACACGGGCTATCTCCCCACAAACATTTTCTAGAAGATCATCAATCCTAACTAGGGAAATATTGGCATCATCAAACAAACCCTCAGAAGACACGCCACCTGCATCACTCACACAGGCAGAAGAACCTCCTGGATCTATAGGAGGGCACCAGTATTGACATCTCGGGAGAATTCAAATCTTGGGGAAGTTCCACTCCCTAGGCCGGTGGCACGAGGCATAGTAAGAACATGACGTTCGATACGCCTAAAGAACACAACCTCAACCTATGTCTTCCACTACATACAAAACAAAAGTCAACGCATTAGAAAACAAATGAAGGAACATGGAAACAAAAATATAGAAGACAGTATCAGAAGTTCAAGTTAAGCTACACAGGAAAGAACGATGCATAGAAACACTCACACGCAGTTTCCCAAACACCCAGTTGGTTGGGTCATCATCACCCTTCTTAACCAAGTTAGCCGCAGCAAGCTCGAGAAGCTTGGCCTGATCCATGAAATTGATGCGAGGGGTCCTAAAGTCAGGATTAGGCGTCTTGCCAATGATAAGGCAGTGCAGATACATAAGAAGCGACGCGATGGCACAACCCGTGACAGCTTTTCCTCTGCTAGTCCCTGGCCGATACCTAATAACAACCCTTCGAATATCATCAACAACCAACTGGCAATAGTCCATACCTACCATATCTTCAAAGACAAGATTCTCGGCCATTGCTACCTCCCTGGACACTTGTGTAGACGTACCAGGAATAACAACCTTCATGAAAAGAATCAGGGAAAACACCTGCAAAGCCAGATCATCCTTCGCCTCACCCTTCACAAGTTCCTCGAGGATATTCCGCATATCCTTTGTCTTGATGTCATCACTCCTATTGTAGCCAAGTTTGGCCTTTAGCATCATAACAGCATTATCAAACCCATCCTCTGAGGGGCTAGGAGGGGTACGATCACCTTGAGGGAATCCAAACAGATGGTGAACAGCATCACTTGTAATACGCAAAACCTTGTTCGCCTCACCCATGTCCAGAATCATAGTTTTAGGGTCAATCCTCGTGTAGATGTGGCCCATCAAAGGACGAGAAATGTTGGAATCAACCTTCAAGTCAAATACACAACCAAAACTAGCCTTGATAACCCCCGCCTTGTGCCTAAGTTGTAGCAATTTTGCGCACGTTTTGACCTCTTTCAGTGAGCAGCGAACCGTCTTGTTAAAATGTTTCGCCTCATCTCCTCCTTCATCACCTTCTTCGGCTGCTTTGCCTCCTCTCTTCCTCCTCTCAGGCCGCTCCACAAGCTGATACTAAAAAAATACAATGACAAGGAAAAAAGGCAGAACAATGAGATAGACAAACAACACCAAAATTTCACTAATGTCTACATAAGCAGTACATTTCAGAAGTCCAACTATGTCTACATAGGCAATACAACCACGTATGACCAAAAGTTAAATGATTTCATAGAAATTTACAGAGCAGAAGTTCAACCATGTACACCAAGGCATTAAAAACATGTATACCAAGAAGTTAATCTAATTTTTCATGTATATATCCAGAAGTTCACCCATGTACACAAAGGCAGTAATACCATATAAGACAAGCAGTTCAACTAATTTATCCATGTATATGAAGCAGAAGGTCAGCTATATATGCCAAGGCAGTGCAACAAACTCAAATATAACAACAAATCTACAGAAGTTCTCAAAAGCAGTAAACATGAGAGATTCATACCTGATCAGCAGCAAC
The DNA here is from genome assembly GCF_056163025.1 of Triticum urartu. Lineage (NCBI taxonomy): Eukaryota > Viridiplantae > Streptophyta > Magnoliopsida > Poales > Poaceae > Triticum > Triticum urartu. The sequence goes on from NC_141873.1 coordinate 239,746,245, forward strand.
AGCAACATCATCCTCATCATCAGCGTTGAAATTAGCATCATTCTTCTCCTCTGGATTAAGACGAGAACACTTCTTGCAACCCTTGTTAACCTTTGCCGGTGCAACCTTGCGCTTAACGCCGCATTTCTTGCCCTTACCAGATGCACCAGCACCAAGCGGAGAAGGTGTAGGCGCTGCAGTGGCAAGCACATGAGGACTACGATGTGGCGTACCACCGAGGGCTTGCCCTTCCTTTTCAGCAAGTTCTGCAGCCCTTGAAAAACGTGGGCTCCTCCGAGGAGTAACTTCACCAACTAAATGCTTCGTCGCTGCGGTCTTCTTGATTTTCTTCTTCACAGGGACAACCATACCATCAGTGCCACACGACACATCTTCTTCAGCAATAGAGCAATGCCCAACCGTGAGCTCAGCAACATCAACAGATTCAGGAACAATAGAACCTTTCGGAAGGCGGGCCGCCATCTTCTAGTCAAAGTCCTCTTGCTTCTTCCTCTTGCGTTGGTCCTCTAGAAGAAGCTGAAGGGGAACATCCTCAACTTGCGTGACAGGTTCAGTGCCATCAACAGACTGGGACTGCGTCTTTGACATCTGAAGAGAGCACAAAGGCTCCGAAATGGAATCATAACCTTCGACTGATGGAGCCCCCTGCTTGACCGCATCAGTGTTTTCTGACACACCCAACTCAGATAGAACATCGTTGATGGTGTTCACAGCTTCCTCCTTTGTGGATACATCTGCAAGAACACAAAAAACATAGCAAAAAAAGAAAATAGCCAGGAACAAATAATAAAACACATGGCAGGAACACATTAAAAAACATGTCTCGAGAATTTGAAATAAAAATAAAAGGAGTTGCACATACTAGGTGAAGCAAGAGCTGCAGAAGCAATATCCTCGAGGCTTAAATTTTCTCAAGGCTCGAAGCAACCTCAGCAATCACAATCAAAGGAATAATAGGTGATTTAGCCGCATCAGATCTTGGAGCATCAGTATTAACTTCTGAAGGTCCATCTTGATCACACACATTTTTTCCGAACTATTCAATTCATCACCAACTACAAAAAATGCAAGTAAAAAGGCAGCTAAGTTCTAATCCGCAAACCTGCACCAAAGGAAGTTCTACTTTTACATGAATGTCCAATATCTAGAAGTTCAACAATACCTAACAAAGCAGTAAACACAATGAACAATCTACAATTTACATACTAAATATATAACAATCTACACCAGAGGGAGTACTACATATAAGATGAATGTCAAAAAGTTAAACAATATATAACAAAGCAGTAAAACAAATACACAAAACAGAAGTTCAACCAAATTTCTTATAAACAAACAATAATTAGAACCAGAAGTTCAACTATGTGACCCAAGCAAGTAGGACATAAAAAAGATGTAGCATGAGTAGAAATACTATTTCACAAACAAACTAATTATCAATACCATGAAAATGATCACACAAAAAAACAAAGATATACACTATAAATATGAAACATTTGGGAAGTCCAACAACACTTGGTGACATAGTTCACCAGCAATTCATCAAATAAAAATTAAGCAACACTCTACTAACTTAAACTAAGGGTAAGATGCATACACATCACCTTTGCTAGAAGTTCACACTTTTAAGAATGGGCAGTCCAACAAGACAACCAAGTGAAGATATGGGCAGACATATATAAGAAAACCTCTATTAAAAATACAAGATGCACCTACATTAAAATACCTGGAGAAGGTTTTGAAGCCATGACAACACAACCCCCTTGACGAATGGTACTCCAAACCCTAGATCGACCTACAAAAAACAGAGGAGAAATTACATATAGTTAGCAAGTACAGAATCATACAACAATACAAAAAAGCAACTAAATCAAAACCTAGGATGAAACAACTAAAACACATCAACAATTATGAAAGAAGAACAGAAGCACATCTAGGCAAGCACAACAAAAAAGTACTCATAAACTAACTAGCATGTGACAGACACAATCTAGACTACGAAATCAATAGCACTAATGCATTTAGATACATCAGATCCAACATCAACCGTAACACCACACCCTTCTTACATGCATCTCACTGGTGAAATCATCGAAGCGGAAATGAAATCCACGCAAGTCTGAAGGGAGAAATAGCACACACAAGCATCTCACAGATAAATCTGACCACGAGGGAATGGAATACACCCACCCCACGCACAAGAACCCTACCTAATCTCCAACCCAACCATAAGAAGAAAGGGTAGGAGGCGGATGCGAGAGCACACAGAAGAAACAGAGAGGCCTCGTCAGATCTGGCAAACACTAAGAGCAAGGATTGAGGGGAGGCAGCATTTGTACCTCTCCAAATGACCCTAGCGCACGAATCCACGGAGGTTCTTCCACTCCCCATGATGCCACGCGTAGCTTGGAACTATGCAGGCAATTGCCGCCCTTACTTCAGAGCAGAACAGAGTGGGCTAAGGGAGGGAGAGCAGGGCGTGGGGAAAAAATAGGAGCGGGGCGGGCGCCGGTTACTCCACTCATGAGGGCAGGAGACAACGGTGGAGATATCAGGGGAAGTTGGAGGCGACGAAGGCAGCGAGCGATAGAGAAGAAGAAGAAAGCGAGCGACAGGGAGGGGGGATTTCTGACAGGTGGTGGCTAGAGAGATGGACACTTAATGGCTCTCTGTAGCGGGTGTTTAAGCGCTGGCGTAATTAAAGTTTTACCCCCCAACAACTAAAAAAGTAAATGCATCTATTGATAAATGAATGCACCATTTGAATGCATCTATTTTAAAATGATAAGATCACATAACAAATCTGCTCGTATCCTTCAAACCAAAAATTGATGGCAAACAGAAAGGTCAAGTACACTACCAAGGGAATAAAAATACATACACAAATAAGCACTTACAAACAAAGAAAGAAGTTCAAAAAATAAAGAACAGAAGTTCAAGTGCACCAATCAGCGAAGTAAAGGCATATGAATAAATAAACACTAAGAAACAAGAAGAAGAAATTCCAATACAAAAACATATGAAGTCCATATCTAACTAAAATACACAACTTAGAAACAATATAGAAGTTCAAAATTCAAATACACACAAAGTACACATGCGGCTCGGCCTCGCGCTACCGCATTGCTGCGTGCTAGGTTTTGACAGGATGCAATGCGGTTATTCTGTTTCCACCCCACCGTACGCACCCCAGAGCCACACCCCTAAGATAGATAGTGGGGTCATGTATGTGACGGACTCGCCTCCGCATGCGACGACGCGGCACGCCGCGTCGTCGCCTGCTCCGGCTCGTTCATGTCTCGGCCTCGCAGGGGGAGGGGAGGGGGTCCCTCCCCTCGGCTCGGCCTCGCGCTACTGCATTGCTGCGCGCTAAGTTTTGACAGGACACACTGTGGTTTTCAATGATTAAATATTTTTAATCCAAAAAAAATTATCAAAATTTATTGATGAAGTTCAAATTTTAAATACACAGAAGTTCGGGGGTTTGAAAAAACATCAGATGAACATGTCAAAAAAAGCAAATTATACATGAGCAAAAATCTAGTAAGTTCAGGTTAAACACATACTAAAGTTCTACCACTGTTCGAAGTATGCAAACATGTTACAAAAAATTAAAAAGGTATGCATGCATACTTGGGATTAAACCCATGGTTGCCCACAGAACAAACTCAAACCCAAATAAAAAATTGAAAATTACAAAAAAAGAAATATAGAGCGCAATGCTGCACCGCCTTGCAACGTGGAAACCCAGAAGTTCAATCACCGGTACCATAGAAGTTCAACTTCTACTACAGAACGTGGATGATACAAAAACTAACCCTGGAGACAGATTAAAGATAAAAGAGGATGCATGTGTCTATGGACCAGCTCCACATTTACACATATGAGTACTGTGAAAAACAAAAAAAACATACACAACATTTTTATAATAATACCAACCGAACAGATCGTATTGCAGCATCACCTAAAAAACATGCATAAAAACGACAGAAGTTCTAACACAAAAGGTGCAGAAGTCCAACTTGTAAAACGGACCGTAGAATCATTGGAAAAATACACACTATTGAATTTGGTTCCAGATATAATCACTTGGGTGACTACACCTTCTCAGTCCACGAGATCAACGATATCCTACTCCCCCTAACATCAAACCGATGCGCCACCAAGCTGTCTCATCGAAGAACCGAACCAACGCGGGCGAAAACAAGATCCAATCGCCCGATTTCAGAGTGTATGCGCCTGCCCGACCAAATTAACAACATATGAAGGATTAAATCTCACCACTGCAACCAAACCTGCCGTCTATCTTCATAGAAAAACAAGAAATCCACAGAAGCAGCGGAAACCACTCCCGCGGACGAAGAACACAAAACCCGAAATCAAATCTGTTGAAACTAATGACAAATTGTCCACAAAACTCGTACCTACACCTAATTCCCATCAAGTTAGAGGTTCGAGAACATCCAGTCCATGCATTAAACTTGTAATGAGACACACGTTCATCCATTCCGAGAGCAAATCCGCCAAAATGCAAAATTCCGAATCAAAACGGCCATTTAGATGCAATCAAGGGTATTTGGATTACACTCACATCACAAACAACATGATTGACCAGAATAATTCGCGGGTGAAGACACGGTTGCGAAGATAGACCGAAGGTCAGGTTCCTACATAGGGAAGTTCAGGTTGTGTAACTCAGGAAGTTCAGCTTGTAATCAGAATATTATTCTCATCCCGTGATCAGAATAGTGTTATTCTTCACCCTGAGTGAGGGATAGTTATTCTTCACCCCCCTCTATTTTAATAGCAATGCACTGTAATTTTACGTTCCGTAAATTTTGTCTTATTTTATACGTAAAAATAGATCGTAAGAAAATATTTAGTCGTCGTAAAAAATATTTTATGTTACGTAAAATTACAAACGTGAAAACATAGTGTAAAATATACATAAAATGCATTTTTTTTCTGATCTTATACCTATATTTTTGTTTTCTTATACCAAATTTTACGTAGTGAATCAAGATGAATGTAACTATTTTTATTTCAAATGTAATTTATGTATGAAACAATCGTAAAATTATCTCGGGTGAAGAATAACTTATTCTGCACCCTGGGTGATGAATAGTAACACTATATATTGCACGTTCAATGCGAGGGCACTGCATTTTCAGTAGCAATGGTACTGCAATACACAGACTAGTGAACTTCGTGTTGGAAAAAACTGCACGCGGTATTTTTTCGGTACCTTTTTCGCTATAGTTTTTAACCGTTTATCAGAACGACGCGTGTAATATACCGTTGAGAAGCTATGGATTAGGCGCAACTTCGCCGTGTTGAACACTTCCCGAGATTCACCATAGCTTAAGAGTAGTTTCAAAAACGGTGCGGCTCACGACGAATGGCAGCGAGCATTTTTTTTTGCTTTTTTTTCTAAACCGCTCGTCGGAATGAAGCAAACGATACACCCTTGGAAAGATGTTGTCGAGGCACATCTTTTTCATATCTATTATTTTTTTCTAATTCGTTACGGTTTAAGAGCAGTTTTAAATTTTCTAAATCACGGAATTCCTTTTTTTGATTTTTTTCAAGTTTTGGTCCTATTTTTGCTCTAGTTTTTGAACGGTTTGTCGAAACGAGGCGTATGATACGCCATTGGAAAGCTATGGACGAGGCGCAACTTTCATATGTTGAAATGTTTCTGAGATTCTTTACGTTTTTAGTTAATTTTGAAAATCATGCGGCTGACGACGAGAGGTAGCCGCCATTTTTTGCGAAATTTTTATAAACCGCTAGCGGAATGATTCAAATTATACGCCATTAGAAAGATAGCGATGAGGCACAATGCAACCTTTTCCTGTAGAACACTCTCTCTGATTCTTTACGGTTTAAGAGCGATTTCGATTTTAATGAAATACAGACACTCTGTTTTTTTCATGACACCAAAATCGTCGTTTGTACTGCATCAGACAACAAACCGCACTACCTTGGACTAAAAGTAGCACTTCATCATACGAACAAGTGCACTGCATCATTTCTTTTTTGTGGGACATAAATTTTCCCAAACGAGGTAGCAAACCGCACTTCTTTAGACTAAAGCCCGCACTTTATCAGACGGACAAGTGCACTGCATGATTTCTGTTTTGTGGGACATAAATTTTCCCAAACGAGGTGGAGTGCACTTCATGTCAAGCATTGGTGAACCGCAATACTATGAAAAGTGAACCTCGAGACTAACCCCGCACTTCATCAGACGGACAAGTGCACTGCATGATTTCTTTTTTGTGGGACGTAAATTTTCCCGAACGAGGCAGAGTGCACTTCATGTCAAGCGTCGGTGAACCGCAATACTATGAAAAGTGAACCTCGAGACTACCGTAAACGGGCCGCGACACTACCAAAAGTGAACCGCTTGAGTTTTTTCCAAACTCAATATTTTTTACGTGCGTAGACTGAGCGAATGGACCGTAGGGACTGAACGAGTGAACTACATATAATGAAAAGCGAGCTTCTTTGAGATATTTTTTCCTATTTACCAAGCAAACCACAGAGGAATATTATAACAAGCTGCATGAGACAACAAAGTGAGCTTCAAAGCCACATCTATCTGATAAAGACACTTTGTTTCTTCCTTATTGAATGCAGTGAACCATAACACTCCTCGAAGTGGGCTGCATCAATCCATTTTTCTCTTGAAAATGAACCATTAATGCTTGTTGAAATGAACTTCTCAACAATTTTTTACACACAATACATCATAGATACATTCGATAGACACGCCAAAAAACCACAAATAGGGGACTAAACTGCATGCTCGCTTGCTCCGAACTGCACGCCACATACGCGGGGGGGGGGGGGGGGGGTTCGACTGCACTACAATCACATGGCCGGTGAACCACACGATGTGGACCGGCGAGCTGCACGACACGTCGGGGGAGAGCTCGCCGACGGACGCCCCGCAAAATATGAAAAAAGCAACAAAAAATGTCATGAACTTCAACCGTGTCGTAGCCACACCGCATCTTCTGTTGTAGGGAAGAAGAGAACCACAACGGATCTTAGTGAGCTGCAAAACAAAATTCAATGAGCTACAAAAAATCAAAGGAGCTGAAAACAAGGGGAGAGGCGGGAGAGAAGGAGGGAGGGGCACGGCTTGAACTTGGATCCGGCGCAGGATCCATGGCTCCATGGCCGGGGTCACCAGACCTAGCAGCATGGGTCGGGGTGGGGGCTCTGTCGGAGGTGTCGGGCGGCGCTGAGGAGGTTGCAGTGTCCGATGGAGCCAGGGATCCTGCCGACCGGTGTTCAAGAGGGGCATCGCAAGGAGCTAGGCCCGGGCAGCGCGATGGGCTTGGGGAGGGAGCTAGCATGACACCGATCGAGGTTGGTCTGAATCCATCGGCAAGGAAGGGGCACCACTGCACAAATACAGGCTCGGGATGGTGGTGCCTGTCCGAGGATGCCATAGGAAGGTGGCCGGTGTGGCTGACTGCGGGGAAGGATGTGATGCGACGCACGCGAGAGGAAGGTGGTCCGGCGGCGCGGGGGAGGAGGTTGTGCGGCGGCGCGAGGCAGAGGAGGTGGTGTAGCGGTGTGGGAGGGAGGAGGTGGTCCGGCGGCGTGGTGGGTGGGAGGAGGTGGTGTGGCAGCGTGTGGGGAGGGAGACTTGGTGCGGCGGCACGGGGAGGTCCTGGCTGGGAGGGAGAAATCGTGGGGGAGAGAGAGGATAAGGGTGGGTGGGGCTTTTTTTTGCCCGCATAGTTCGCTTATGTTCATTCCTGGGTTAGTTTGTAGCTATGGTGTTAGCAGAGGTTTACTGTTAGCAAAATAAGAGTCTTAAGAGTGTTAGCAAAATAGACCCACCTTATATATATCCTAAATTCTAAAAAATGCACACGCACTATTTGAAGGGAACGAGCGGCCGGCTCCTGGCCGCTCCATCTCGCTCGTATCGTCGCGCGTGTTGCCAGGTGCTCCCTGGTCGGGGCGCACTATTTTTAGGCTTCGCTAGCTTAGTCTCGGCCTCCTCTCAGGCAGCGTCGATCCCACTGTACGCAACTCCTTCTCGACATCCGGCGTCTTCCGCCGTCGACGCCCCACCGTCAGCACCAACTTCCTCTCCAACCACGACGCCGCCAACCATTGCCACGGATCCATCTACTTCGTGGGTGGCCGCTGCGGCATCTGCTCGGATCTGGCTTCTCGTTGGAGATCCGCGGCAGGAGGTCGAGGAGGGGGACGAGGTGGCTGCACCGAGAGGTCGCCATGCTGACCTGGTGATGGTCCTCGCCCTCGCCCTCCAGGCCCTGCTACTGGTTGCGCTACGGCCACTCCTCCCCTGGCATCACAGACCATCAGATCGGATTGGCATGGCCTGAGCAGCTTGTTCATCTCATTGCGGCGCAGCGCGGCAAGCATCCATGTGACGGCCAGATGCAGATGTTTGCGGCAGGGCTCCGCGGTGGGATCTCCTCCGTGGCACCATCACGGTGATATCCCGCTCGACGGAAACCGGAGAGCTCTTGGCAGTTGGCGGCGGCACAACAATTGCTTTGACATTAGCGGGTGGTGAGACGTGATGTTGGTCATAGTCCACGGCAGCCTCGAGCTCCTGGTGGCCACGGCGGTGCTGCCGGATTGTACTGTCCAGATGGCACGTCAAGGTCGTACGCTAGCCATTGCTCTATGGCCATACCTACCCTGCTAAAATCACATTAATTATCCTGAATGTTGTCAGAAAGAAGAGTTCAGAAGCACGTCACCCTCTATTTGAAAGTTCAGAGTTTTGTATTTTCTTCGGAAAGAGTTGATTTGCTGCAGCCTAATGGAAATCAACGATGGATGATGAAAAGGGGACGTAGTGCTGCAGTAAGGGAAATCAAGGATGGATGGAAAAGGATGTAGGCATGTAGTAGAAGATCACAAACAGCGATGACAGGGGGACACAAGCATGGTGCTGCTGATGTGTAGTTTCATACACACATGCTAAATCATGATTATGCCAGGCACTATTACTGCAAGTCAATTTTACGTTAATTCCTACCACTAGCAAGTTGGGTGCATCAACCTCATGGTCATGGGACCCATGCATTCATGTAAATTGTGGCATCAACGTAAAAAACTTTTGTTAGGTTCGACATGATAGTAACCCAAGTTAGATACACATTCATAGTTGGACAACAAGACGATGCTAAGTTGATTAAATGCCTCTTTATAAGTTGATCTATTGTTTAATATTTTTCGTTGGCATCCACAATAGTTGTAGTTACACACATAGTAGTCCTAATTGGCATGTGCATGGCTGCAGAGTTGCATAATCTGGTCCACATAATCGCATATGAATTGTCGTGGGAGGTTCACACGCCCCGCCGCGAAGTTGCACACTTTCATCGACGCAGGCGCACATGCATGACAACAGAGTTGCACAATCTGGTCCGCATAGTCGCACATGAATTATCATGGGAGGTTCTCACGCCCGGTCGCGGAGTTGCACAATCTCGCCGGCATAGTCGCACACGCATGCACACAGAGTTGCACAATCTCGTCCGCATAGTCGCACATGAATTGTCGTGGGAGGTGCTCCCGCATGGCCGTGGAGTTGCACACTTCTGTTGGCATAGTCACACATGCATGACCACAGAGTTGCACAATCTCGTCTACATAGTCGCACATGAATTGTCATGGGAGGTGCTCACGCATGACCGCGGAGTTGCACACTTCTGTCGGCATAGTCGCACATGCATCGCCACAGAGTTGCACGAACTCGTCCGCAATGTCGCACATGAATTGTCGTGGGAGGTGCTCACACCCGGCCACGGAGTTACACACTCTTGTCGGTATAGTCGCACATGCATGGCCACAGAGTTATACAATCTCGTGTGCATAGTCACACATGCATGGCCACACAGTTATACAATCTCGTGGGAGGTGGTCATGCCCGGCCACAGAGTTACACACTCTCGTCGGCATAGTCACACATGCATGGCCACACAGTTGCACAATCTCGTCTGCATAGTTGCACATGAATTGATGTGTGAGGTGCCCACGTCCGACCACGGAGTTGCACAATCTTGTGTGCATAGTCGCACATGCGTGGCCATGGAGTTGGGACATTCTTATAGGATAGTCCCTCAAACGCGGTTATGGGGGCTGCACACGCACGATGACTATCAGGCAGTTGGCTAGGGCACCGGGGCAGCTGATGAAATTGCATATTTCACTATTAGAGAGTAGTATGAGGTGGTGCCACTAGTGAAAATAGCATGGCCTGGGCAACAAACGAATTTGCACATCTCACTGGAAAGAGACAGTTTGGGGGTGGAGGTACCATAGAGGAAAACTGCACGTCTGCGGTGTACAGGAAAAGTTGCACATCTCTGTCAGGTAGTTGCACATCGACGGCTAGTCAGTTGCACAAAATGAGGAAAAAATTGCACAAAAAAAGTTTGTCAAAACATATCCATGCGGGATCTAGTTTCGAATAGCACGTCGCGATGATTTCAGTGGTGAAAGCAGATCTTAATTTTGATGTTTGGTTCAAAAGTTATGGCTTTTTAAGAAACAAAAATCAAAAAGCAAACTAGATTGTCAACTTCCTTTTGTGTAAGGGGAATCGGGAGGTTGGGACATTGGGCGCTCGAAACGACCAGCGAGCGCCTAGGCGCTGGCTAGACATGTCCTATATTTTAATAATACCCCTTAAGAGTCTTATTATGCTAACACTAGCTTATTCTGCTAACACCTGATTACCGTCCCGCACCAGCGAACTGAACCAGCCCACCCCCACCTCCCGCACGATACCCATCCTCCTCCCCGATCCAAACCCCCACCTACCATCCACCTTCTACCGCCGCCGCCGGAGCACCACCACAGGCCGTCGCTGCGGCGCCCCACCCCAGCCTACCTTCTACCAGCGCTGCTACTGGAGCACCACCACAGGCCGCCGCCACGCCACCCCTCCCACGCACCCAGCCCCCGCCCGCCTCGCACCTCTCCACGACCCCCCACGACCCCGGGATTCCAGCGGTCCACCAACCGTAAGCCGCCGCCCAGGCAGCGGCGAAGGCGGCCGCGCCATCCACACTTCCACTCACCACCGCGTCTCGGCAAGGGGCATTGATAGAGGCTAAGGTGTCCCGATGTTTCGATGAGATGGTGGCTATCGTTTTCTGTGGGAGTTGACCTTGACGATCCGACTACGAACGTGTGAGACGTCGCGCCTTAGCAATCGCTAAACCAACTTCCGAGGGTTATTGACCACGCCGGAGCACGTTCAACCTGACCACGAGGGTCTGTTTCCTGCGAGCAAACGAAGAACAAGCAAGAAACTGAGATTGCAATCTGGATATTGCGAATATAAGATGAAAGCTTTATTGATCAAGGTGGGGTTCTGTGACGTCTTGGTCTGGTCGTTGGACACAAATGAAGTACGCGAAGTTGCAATATTTTTGGTCGTATCAAGTGGTATCAGTTTTCAGGTTGCTCGGTGAGAATTTCCAGTTTTCCTAGATTAGATTTATTTTCTTACCTATTGTCCAAGAAAAAGCCACAAAAAAGAGTTAGATCTATTCATCCTTGGTCCAAGCCAGTCTGAGCCTTTGCAATTTTCTTTTCATTGCTTGCATAGTTGAATTATCGGTTGCATCGTCGTGTCGAGTTGCTGGTCTTAGTGTCTAGTTCGTTTAGAGTTTCGAGTTCTGTTCACATTAGTCACGCCACCGCTGCATCATTATCTCTTCCGCTGTCCACCACCCATCCATCAATTTCCACCACGTGCTACCCACCATTCATTGTCATAATAATAGTTGAGATCGTTCACATCTTCACTTGATCCAATCTGCATCTTATCTAGTTTGTTTTGGAAAGAGGGAGAAAAAAGAGAAAAAAAACGAGAGAAAAAAAAGTCAGAGAAAAAAAGGAGAGAAAGAAAAAAAAGTGCGAGAAAAAAAAGAGAAAAAAAAACAAAATTCGGATCTTTTTAGACACAATCTCGTAGTTGAATTCGGATTGAAATCTGTTTTGTGCACTGTTCAGTAAAACAGCTTGGCTGTTGTTTCACATCATTATCTTTACTGCCGTTGTGATCTTCACTTATATCTTGCTGTCCAGAGCTACTTAGTATCCTTCATTGATGCTGGTTGTGCTACGACGTGACCTCATTAGTGTTCTAGGCTCGCGTCTCTAGTTCGGTCTAGCCTAGGACCAGCACAGTACCGTCGTTGAGCGTTTATTCAACATTGCATCTCTGAATTGATTATTGCTAATCTTTTGCTACCATATATAGCCAACCCAGCTCCACATATTTCTACACCGTGTATATGCACGTTCCCCTGGCAATCGCTTTACACAATCTTCGGAGTTATTTGACACCGCTGGTTGCCTGTCACCACCTGCCGCATGGTAAGAACTTGTAAGTTATTGATATTTGCTTTATTGTGAGCACTTTACAACCACATCCTAGTAGTTCATAGGAACATTATTCTCGAATTTTGGTTCTTGTTTCTACTAATCATGACAGGTTCCAGAGATAGAAGTTCTTGGACGACGGACACATCTTCACCATCACGAGAGTTGGGACAACACACACAAGCATATGGTCAGGTTATCTCTTTACCATCATTTGAGGGTAGATCTAATCCTGCTATTTATCTAACTTGGGAGCTTGAAGTAGAACAAGTTTTTAGTCACCATGATTTTTCTAAACTTGAGAGAGTACGAGCTACCATTAGAGCATTTACTGGTTTTGCTTCTGTTTGGTGGAGTGTACATTGTAAGAAAAACATTGATAACCAACCCACATCTTGGAAAGTTTTGAAAGCTGTAATGAGACAACAATTTTTCCCTCCTTATTATCGTCGTGAATTGCTTCGTAAATTTGAAAAATTTAAACAAGGCAACAACACTGTTCATGCTTACTACCAAGAGTTCAAATCTTATATGCATCATTGTGACATAGAAGAATCTGAGAATGATACAATGAATAGATTTTTTGGTGGTTTGAACCATAATATTCAGGCAAGATTTCAGTATATTCCGCGTTGCATTACTGGTATGTATGTCCGTGCCTGTACCTTTGAGAGACAGATACAGGAGGATGCATTAGGTGACTACAACAACTACTATTCCAGTTCATGCTCGCCACCGCCGGTGGGTTCCTCCATCATTGCACCTCGGATTATGAGCGCGGCATCATCTCAAGGGTATGGTACATTGTCAACGTCCGTACCTACATCAGCTACATCTTTGCCACAAGGTAACAGTAAAGGTATTGATGATATAACTTCACATGAGAATGATGCATGCCTAGTTAACTTGAATGCGTCATGTATTGAGTTACCTATTGATTTGAGCACACCACCTATTTTAGAGAATCTTGTTACTGTCATGAATGCGTCATGTGATCAAACAACTGAAATATCAATAATTTTGAGTGCACCAATTGAATTAACTGTTGATGCAAAAGAACTAATGTTTAATCATTTTGATATGGCCTCCAATCTTGGTGATGATTCTGTGTCCAATGACTTATTGCATGTTTGCTTATTTAAGCATGTTGTAGCATGTAAATTTGATGCAAGTAAGGTTTATTCACCAAAGTTGGGATGGTTTAATGATGAACATTGCGAATCTTTTGAAATGAATAAGAGCTTCACTTATATGTGCAAACTGAGTTCTAATATTTTCATGCCTTCTACTTCTTGTGATAATTTTTTGGCTTTAGTTTTTATGAACTATGAAAGTTACTCATGTATACATGTGTCATACGTGCAAAAATCAAGGGAAGTTAAACTGGATGACATATACATATACAACATGTACACCTTGTCTTTTTTGTTAGCCACATTTCAGATTAAGCAACGCCGAGGATGGTTTTGTTTTCAAAAAGGGGAGGATGATGAGGACATGACTACCTTGGATACGACCAAAAATATTGCATACATGCATATTTGTCAGGTGATTTCTAATGCAAACTATTCAATAATCTATTTATGTTATCCAGAACAAAAATACTTCACACACTTTTGTGTTTTGTCTAATTGCAGGTGTATGGGACATTTGTACAATCCACATATGAAGATAAGGGAAAAGGAGAAGTTTATGTTGTGTTCAAAAAGTCCTCTCACGTCACTTTTGGGCCAAGAGAAGATAGAGTCCAAGTCTTTCACGTTCTGGATTCAGATTCGGACTGCACAGACATACCTGACTCAAAACGCCAACAACTTTTTCATACGGACTCCGAATTGAGTGATTCTTTTTTTGTTGGAAACTAGATTTCGTGCTCTTTCCAACCCAATTGGATTCACCTTCAAATTCGTTCGGAGCGTTGAGTTACGGACGAAACAATCTGACGTTGCAGCAGAATCCGAGTCAAACTACAAGCCCAAAGGTGTTGCATCACCTCCACTTGGGCCCATGAGCCTTGTACGACCTAGGGTTAGTTTTAGGTTGCCTTGGGACGTCCTCCAACCTCCTTGGCCGCCACCCCTTGCTCCTATATAAGTAGATCCATCTAGTAGCTTTTTCCTTGGGATTTGTTTAGTTAAAAGTTAGCCATTGCAACTTCGTGTACTTCGTTTGTGTCCAACGACCAGACCAAGACCGCTTACGGATCCCCACCATTATCAATACCTCATATATATTTGCAATATTCAGATTGCTTTATCATATTCTTGCTCGTTCTTCGATTGCTTGCAGGAATAGACCTTCGTGGTCAGGCTGACCGTGCTTCCGGCATCGTCAGTAACCTTAGGAGATTGGTTTAGCGAAGGTGTCCCGATCTTTCGATGAGATGATAACTATCGATTTGGTGGAGACGACTTTGACGATCCGACTACAAGCGTGCACGACGTTGCGCCTTAGCAATCGCTAAACCAATCTCCTAAGGTTACTGACGATGCCGGAAGCATGGTCAGCCTGACCACGAAGGTCTATTCCTGCAAGCAATCGAAGAACGAGCAAGAATATGATAAAGCAATCTGAATATTGCAAATATATATGAGGTATTGATAATGGTGGGGATCCGTAAGCGGTCTTGGTCTGGTCGTTGGACACAAACGAAGTACACGAAGTTGCAATGGCTAACTTTTAACTAAACAAATCCCAAGGAAAAAGCTACTAGATGGATCTACTTATATAGGAGCAAGGGGTGGCGGCCAAGGAGGTGGGAGGACGTCCCAAGGCAGCCTAAAACTAACCCTAGGTCGTATAAGGCTCATGGGCCCAAGTGGAGGTGATGCAACACCTTTGGGCTTGTAGTTTGACTCGGATTCTGCTGCAACGTCAAATTGTTTCGTCCGTAACTCAACGCTCCGGACGAATTTGAAGGTGAATCCAATTGGGTTGGTAAGAGCACGAAATCTAGTTTCCAACAAAAAAAGAATCACTCAATTCGGAGTCCGTATGAAAAGTTGTTGGCGTTTTGAGTCAGGTATGTCTGTGCAGTCCGAATCTGAATCCAGAACGTGAAAGACTTGGACTCTATCTTCTCTTGGCCCAAAAGTGACGTGAGAGGACTTTTTGAACACAACATAAACTTCTCCTTTTCCCTTATCTTCATATGTGGATTGTACAAATGTCCCATACACCTGCAATTAGACAAAACACAAAAGTGTGTGAAGTATTTTTGTTCTGGATAACATAAATAGATTATTGAATAGTTTGCATTAGAAATCACCTGACAAATATGCATGTATGCAATATTTTTGGTCGTATCCAAGGTAGTCATGTCCTCATCAGGCATCGTTGCCGATCCCCCACTGGATCTCACTCGTGGCCCAACTCCCCTAACGCGCCGCCAACGCCTCCGCCTTCCTCCCCATGCCTCCCATCACCGAGCACCACCCCAGGCATCCACCGTACAACCATGGCACGGGCAACTCGCTGCTGCGTCCGTAGCCCCTGACGCTCGCCTCCACCTCATCCACCGTCACGGGCAACTCGAACAGTGCGAGCAGTTCATGAGCCCCCTGTGCAGTCTTACGGTGTGGCACGTGGGCACGATGTGTGTGTCTGCAGTATGGGGGCGGATGCGTGTGTGCAAGTGGGCATGATGTGTAGTGCGGGTGTGTACTTCCCATTTTCTGCTCCTCTCCACTCGCCCTAGAGGGACATGCTGAAGGAAATATGCCCTAGAGGCAATAATAAAGTTATTATTTATTTCCTTATAATCATGATAAATGTTTATTATTCATGCTAGAATTGTATTAACCGGAAACATAATACATGTGTGAATACATAGACAAACAAAGTGTCACTAGTATGCCTCTACTTGACTAGCTCGTTAATCAAAGATGGTTATGTTTCCTAACCATGAACAATGAGTTGTTATTTGATTAATGGGATCACATCATTAAGAGAATAATCTGATTGACATGACCCATTCCATTAGCTTAGCACCCGATCGTTTAGTATGTTGCTATTGCTTTCTTCATGACTTATACATGTTCCTATAACTATGAGATTATGTAACTCCCGTTTACCGGAGGAACACTTTGGGTACTACCAAACGTCACAACGTAACTGGGTGATTATAAAGGAGTACTACAGGTGTCTCCAATGGTACATGTTGGGTTGACGTATTTCGAGATTAGGTTTTGTCACTCCGATTGTCGGAGAGGTATCTCTGGGCCCTCTCGGTAATACACATCACATAAGCCTTGCAAGCATTGCAACTAATGAGTTAGTTGCGAGATGATGTATTACAGAACGAGTAAAGAGACTTGCCGGTAACGAGATTGAACTAGGTATTGGATACCGACGATCGAATCTCGGGCAAGTAACATACCGATGACAAAGGGAACAACGTATGTTGTTATGCGGTCTGATCGATAAATATCTTCGTAGAATATGTAGGAGCCAATATGGGCATCCAGGTCCCGCTATTGGTTATTGACCGGAGACGTGTCTCGGTCATGTCTACATTGTTCTCGAACCCGTAGGGTCCGCACGCTTAAGGTTACGATGACAGTTATATTATGAGTTTATGCATTTTGATGTACCGAAGGTTGTTCGGAGTCCCGGATGTGATCACGGACATGACGAGGAGTCTTGAAATGGTCGAGATGTAAAGATTGATATATTGGAAGCCTATGTTTGGATATCAGAAGTGTTCCAGGTGAAATCGGGATTTTACCGGAATACCGGGAAGGTTACCGGAACCCCCCGGGAGCTAAATGGGCCATGATGGGCCTTAGTGGAAAAGAGAAGAGGCAGCCCTACATGGGCTGCGCGCCTCCTCCTTCCCCTAGTCCTATTAGGACTAGGAGAGGTGGCCGGCCCCCTCTCTCTCTTTTCCCCCTCCGCGAATCATGTTCCAACTAGGATTGGGGGGGGGGATCCTACTCCCGGAGGGAGTAGGACTCTCCTGGCACGCCCCTTGTGGCCGGCCAGCCTCCCCCCTTTGGTCCTTTATATACTGAGGTAGAGGCACCCTAGAACACACAAGTTGATCCACGTGATCTATTCCTTAGCCGTGTGCGGTGCCCCCAGCCACTATATTCCTCGATAATACTGTAGCGGAGTTTAGGCGAAGCCCTGCTGCTGTAGTGCATCAAGATCGTCACCATGCCGTCGTGCTGACGGAACTCTTCCCCGACACTTTGCTGGATCGGAGTCCGGGGATCGTCATCGAGCTGAACGTGTGCTCGAACTCGGAGGTGCCGTAGTTTCGGTGCTTGATCGGTTGGATCGTGAAGACGTACGACTACTTCCTCTACGTTGCGTCAACGCTTCCGCAGTCGGTCTGCGTGGGTACGTAGACAACACTCTCCCCTCTCGTTGCTATGCATCACATGATCTTGCGTGTGCGTAGGAAAATTTTGAAATTACTACGAAACCCAACAGTGGCATCCGAGCCTAGGTTATTTATGTTGATGTTATATGCACGAGTAGAACACAAGTGAGTTGTGGGCGATATAAGTCATACTGCCTACCAGCATGTCATACTTTGGTTCGGCGGCATTGTTGGACGAGACGACCCGGACCAACATTACACGTACGCTTACGCGAGACCGGTTCCCCCGACGTGCTTTGCACACAGGTGGCTTGCAGGCGACTGTCTCTCCAACTTTAGTTGAACCAAGTGTGGCTACGCCCGGTCCTTGCGAAGGTTAAAACGGAGTCTATTTGACAAACTATCGTTGTGGTTTTGATGCGTAGGTGAGATTGGTTCTTGCTTAAGCCCGTAGCAGCCACGTAAAACTTGCAACAACAAAGTAGAGGACGTCTAACTTGTTTTTGCAGGGCATGTTGTGATGTGATATGGTCAAGACATGATGCTGAATTTTATTGTATGAGATGATCATGTTTTGTAACCGAGTTATCGGCAACTGGCAGGAGCCTTATGGTTGTTGTTTTATTGTATGCAATGCAATCGCGATGTAATGCTTTACTTTATTACTAAGCGGTAGTGATAGTCGTGGAAGCATAAGATTGGCGAGACGACAACGATGCTACGATGGAGATCAAGGCGTCACGCCGGTGACGATGGTGATCACGACGGTGCTTCGGAGATGGAGATCACAAGCACAAGATGATGATGGCCATATCATATCACTTATATTGATTGCATGAGATGTTTATCCTTTTATGCATCTTATCTTGCTTTGATTGACGGTAGCATTATAAGATGATCTCTCACTAAATTATCAAGAAGTGTTCTCCCTGAGTATGCACCGTTGCCAAAGTTCGTCGTGCCCAGACACCACGTGATGATCGGGTGTGATAAGCTCTACGTCCATCTACAACGGGTGCAAGCCAGTTTTGCACACGCAGAATACTCAGGTTAAACTTGACGAGCCTAGCATATGCAGATATGGCCTCAGAACACGGAGACCGAAAGGTCGAGCGTGAATCATATAGTAGATATGATCAACATAACGATGTTCACCATTGAAAACTACTCCATCTCACGTGATGATCGGTTATGGTTTAGTTGATTTGGATCACGTGATCACTTAGAAGATTAGAGGGATGTCTATCTAAGTGGGAGTTCTTAAGTAATATGATTAATTGAACTTAAATTTATCATGAACTTAGTCCCTGATAGTATCTTGCTTGTTTATGTTGATTGTAGATAGATGGCTCGTGCTGTTGTTCCGTTGAATTTTAATGCGTTCCTTGAGAAAGCAAAGTTGAAAGATGATGGTAGCAATTACACGGACTGGGTCCGTAACTTGAGGATTATCCTCATTGCTGCACAGAAGAATTACGTCCTGGAAGCACCGCTGGGTGCCAGGCCTGCTGCTGGAGCAACACCAGATGTTATGAACGTCTGGTAGAGCAAAGCTGATGACTACTCGATAGTTCAGTGTGCCATGCTTTACGACTTAGAATCGGGACTTCAACGACGTTTTGAACGTCATGGAGCATATGAGATGTTTCAGGAGTTGAAGTTAATATTTCAAGCAAATGCCTGGATTGAGAGATATGAAGTCTCCAATAAGTTCTATAGCTGCAAGATGGAGGAGAACAGTTCCGTCAGTGAGCATATACTCAAAATGTCTGGGTATAATAATCACTTGATTCAATTGGGAGTTAATCTTCCAGATGATTGCGTCATTGACAGAATTCTCCAATCACTGCCACCAAGCTACAAGAGCTTCATGATGAACTATAATATGCAAGGGATGAACAAGACTATTCCCGAGCTCTTTGCAATGCTGAAAGCTGCGGAGGTAGAAATCAAGAAGGAGCATCAAGTGTTGATGGTTAACAAGACCACTAGTTTCAAGAAAAAGGGTAAAGGGAAGAAGAAGGGGAACTTCAAGAAGAACAGCAAACAAGTTGCTACTCAGGAGAAGAAACCCAAGTCTGGACCTAAGCCTGAAACTGAGTGCTTCTACTGCAAGCAGACTTGTCACTGGAAGCGGAACTGCCCCAAGTATTTGGCGGATAAGAAGGATGGCAAGGTAAGGTATATGTGATATACATGTTATTGATGTGTACCTTACTAGAGCTCGCAGTAGCACCTGGGTATTTGATACTGGTTCTGTTGCTAATATTTGCAACTCAAAACAGGGACTACGGAATAAGCGGGCACTGGCAAAGGACGAGGTGACGATGCGCGTGGGAAACGGTTCCAAAGTTGATGTGATCGCGGTCGGCACGCTACCTCTACATCTACCTTCGGGATTAATATTAGACCTAAATAATTGTTATTTGGTGCCAGCGTTGAGCATGAACATTATATCTGGATCTTGTTTGATGCGAGACAGTTATTCATTTAAATCAGAGAATAATGGTTGTTCTATTTATATGAATAATATCTTTTATGGTCATGCACCTTTGAAAAGTGGTCTATTTTTGATGAATCTCGATATTAGTGATACACATATTCATAATATTGAAGCCAAAAGATGCAGAGTTGATAATGAAAGTGCAACTTATTTGTGGCACTGTCGTTTAGGTCATATCGGTGTAAAGCGCATGAAGAAACTCCATACTGATGGACTTTTGGAACCACTTGATTATGAATCACTTGGTACTTGCGAACCGTGCCTCATGGGTAAGATGACTAAAACACCGTTCTCCGGTACTATGGAGAGAGCAACAGATTTCTTGGAAATCATACATAGCGATGTATGTGGTCCGATGAATATTGAGGCTCGTGGCGGATATCGTTATTTTCTCACCTTCACAGATGACTTAAGCAGATATGGGTATATCTACTTAATGAAACATAAGTCTGAAACATTTGAAAAGTTCAAAGAATTTCAGAGTGAAGTTGAAAATCATCGTAACAAGAAAATAAAGTTTCTACAATCTGATCGTGGAGGAGAATATTTGAGTTACGAGTTTGGTGTACATTTGAAAAATTGTGGAATAGTTTCGCAACTCACGCCACCCGGAACACCACAGCGTAATGGTGTGTCCGAACGTCGTAATCGTACTTTACTAGATATGGTGCGATCTATGATGTCTCTTACTGATTTACCGCTATCGTTTTGGGGATACGCTCTAGAGACGGCCACATTCACGTTAAAATAGGGCACCATCAAAATCCGTTGAGACGACGCCTTATGAACTGTGGTTTGGCAAGAAACCAAAGTTGTCGTTTCTTAAAGTTTGGGGCTGCGATGCTTATGTGAAAAAGCTTCAACCTGATAAGCTCGAACCCAAATCGGAGAAATGTGTCTTCATAGGATACCCAAAGGAGACTGTTGGGTACACCTTCTATCACAGATCCGAAGGCAAGACATTCGTTGCTAAGAATGGATCCTTTCTAGAGAAGGAGTTTCTCTCGAAAGAAGTGAGTGGGAGGAAAGTAGAACTTGACGAGGTAACTATACCTGCTCCTTTATTGGAAAGTAGTACATCACAGAAAACTGTTTCTGCGACACCTACACCAATAAGTGAGGAAGCTAATGATGATGGTCATGAAACTTCAGATCAAGATACTACTGAACCTCGTAGATCAACCAGAGTAAGATCCGCGCCAGAGAGGTACGGTAATCCTGTTCTGGAAATCATGCTACTAGATCATGATGAACCTACGAACTATGAAGAAGCGATGGTGAGCCCAGATTCCGCAAAGTGGCTTGAAGCCATGAAATCTGAGATGGGATCCATGTATGAAAACAAAGTATGGACTTTGGTTGACTTGCCCGATGATCGGCAAGCAATTGAGAATAAATGGATCTTCAAGAAGAAGACTGACGCTGATGGTAATGTTACTGTCTACAAAGCTCGACTTGTCGCGAAAGGTTTTCGGCAAGTTCAAGGGATTGACTACGATGAGACCTTCTCACCCGTAGCGATGCTTAAGTCCGTCCGAATCATGTTAGCAATTGCCGCATTTTATGATTATGAAATTTGGCAAATGGATGTAAAAACTGCATTCCTGAATGGATTTCTGGAAGAAGAGTTGTATATGATGCAACCAGAAGGTTTTGTCGATCCAAAAGGAGCTAACAAAGTGTGCAAGCTCCAGCGATCCATTTATGGACTGGTGCAAGCCTCTCAGAGTTGGAATAAACGCTTTGATAGTGTGATCAAAGCATTTGGTTTTATACAGACTTTCGGAGAAGCCTGTATTTACAAGAAAGTGAGTGGGAGCTCTGTAGCATTTCTAATATTATATGTGGATGACATATTACTAATTGGAAATGATGTAGAATTTCTGGATAGCATAAAGGGATACTTGAATAAGAGTTTTTCAATGAAAGACCTCGGTGAAGCTGCTTACATATTAGGCATAAAGATCTATAGAGATAGATCAAAACACTTAATTGGACTTTCACAAACAACATACCTTGAATTTTTTTTGAAGAAGTTCAAAATGGATCAAGCAAAGAAAGGATTCTTGCCTGTGCTACAAGGTGTGAAATTGAGTAAGACTCAATGCCCGACCACTGCAGAAGATAGAGAGAATATGAAAGATGTTCCCTATGCATCAGCCATAGGATCTATCATATATGCAATGCTGTGTACCAGACCCGATGTGTGCCTTGCTATAAGTCTAGCAGGGAGGTACCAAAGTAATCCAGGAGTGGATCACTGGACAGCGGTCAAGAACATCCTGAAATACCTGAAAAGGACTAAGGATATGTTTCTCGTATATGGAGGTGACAAAGAGCTCATCGTAAAAGGTTACGTTGATGCAAGCTTTGACACTGATCCGGACGATTCTAAATCGCAAACCGGATACGTGTTTACATTAAACGGTGGAGCTGTCAGTTGGTGCAGTTCTAAACAAAGCGTCGTAGCAGGATCTACATGTGAAGCGGAGTACATAGCTGCTTTGGAAGCAGCGAACGAAGGAGTCTGGATGAAGGAGTTCATATCCGATCTAGGTGTCATACCTAGTGCATCGGGTCCAATGAAAATCTTTTGTGACAATACTGGTGCAATTGCCTTGGCAAAGGAATCCAGATTTCACAAGAGAACCAAGCACATCAAGAGACGCTTCAATTCCATCCGGGATCTAGTCCAGGTGGGAGACATAGAGATTTGCAAGATACATACAGATCTGAATGTTGCAGACCCGTTGAGTAAGCCTCTTCCACGAGCAAAACATGATCAGCACCAAGGCTCCATGGGTGTTAGAATCATTACGGTGTAATCTAGATTATTGACTCTAGTGCAAGTGGGAGACTGAAGGAAATATGCCCTAGAGGCAATAATAAAGTTATTATTTATTTCCTTATAATCATGATAAATGTTTATTATACATGCTAGAATTGTATTAACCGGAAACATTATACATGTGTGAATACATAGACAAACATAGTGTCACTAGTATGCCTCTACTTGACTAGCTCGTTAATCAAAGATGGTTATGTTTCCTAACCATGAACAATGAGTTGTTATTTGATTAACGGGATCACATCATTAAGAGAATGATCTGATTGACATGACCCATTCCATTAGCTTAGCACCCAATCGTTTAGTATGTTGCTATTGCTTTCTTCATGACTTATACATGTTCCTATAACTATGAGATTATGTAACTCCCGTTTACCGGAGGAACACTTTGGGTACTACCAAACGTCACAACGTAACTGGGTGATTATAAAGGAGTACTACAGGTGTCTCCAATGGTACATGTTGGGTTGACGTATTTCGAGATTAGGTTTTGTCACTCCGATTGTCGGAGAGGTATCTCTGGGCCCTCTCGGTAATACACATCACATAAGCCTTGCAAGCATTGCAACTAATGAGTTAGTTGCGAGATGATGTATTACAGAACGAGTAAAGAGACTTGCCGGTAACGAGATTGAACTAGGTATTGGATACCGACGATCGAATCTCGGGCAAGTAACATACCGATGACAAAGGGAACAACGTATGTTGTTATGCGGTCTGACCGATAAAGATCTTCGTAGAATATGTAGGAGCCAATATGGGCATCCAGGTCCCGCTATTGGTTATTGACCGGAGACGTGTCTCGGTCATGTCTACATTGTTCTCGAACCCGTAGGGTCCGCACGCTTAAGGTTACGATGACAGTTATATTATGAGTTTATGCATTTTGATGTACCGAAGGTTGTTCGGAGTCCCGGATGTGATCACGGACATGACGAGGAGTCTCGAAATGGTCGAGACATAAAGATTGATATATTGGAAGCCTATGTTTGGATATCGGAGGTGTTCCGGGTGAAATCGGGATTTTACCGGAATACCGGGAAGGTTACCGGAACCCCCCGGGAGCTAAATGGGCCACGATGGGCCTTAGTGGAAAAGAGAAGAGGCAGCCCTACATGGGCTGCGCGCCTCCTCCTTCCCCTAGTCCTATTAGGACTAGGAGAGGTGGCCGGCCCCCTCTCTCTCTTTTCCCCCTCCCCGAATCCTATTCCAACTAGGATTGGGGGGGAATCCTACTCCCGGAGGGAGTAGGACTCTCCTGGCGCGCCCCTTGTGGCCGGCCAGCCTCCCCCCTTTGGTCCTTTATATACTGAGGTAGAGGCACCCTAGAACACACAAGTTGATCCACGTGATCTATTCCTTAGCCGTGTGCGGTGCCCCCAGCCACCATATTCCTCGATAATACTGTAGCGGAGTTTAGGCGAAGCCCTGCTGCTGTTGTGCATCAAGATCGTCACCACACCGTCGTGCTGACGGAACTCTTCCCCGACACTTTGCTGGATCGGAGTCCGGGGATCGTCATCGAGCTGAACGTGTGCTCGAACTCAGAGGTGCCATAGTTTCGGTGCTTGATCGGTTGGATCGTGAAGACGTACGACTACTTCCTCTACGTTGCGTCAACGCTTCCGCAGTCGGTCTGCGTGGGTACATAGACAACACTCTCCCCTCTCGTTGCTATGCATCACATGATCTTGCGTGTGCGTAGGAAAATTTTGAAATTACTACGAAACCCAACATGGTCATGGCGCCGATATGGGGGTTCTCGGCGGCGGAGAAGGCTCCCCTCAACGAGCCCGAGCTACTCCCGCCGAAGAAGAGGCGGTCCCATCGTCGTGAGATAGTCGTGAGGTCGGTGGTGTCGCGACCGTGGTACGAGCGGCCACCTCTTGGGTACCCGTTGCCCTTTTATGCCCAAGCTGAGGGCTCCGGAGGGAGGGGCGACGAACATCGTCGCCCGCACCAGGGCCATGGTCGCCGCGCCATGGTGCCACACGCCGTTGCCCCAGGGGTCGACGCCGTGGACTCCTCGCATGAGCTCATGATGTGGGCGGCGATGCCTCCGAGCACTTGGATCCGCTTCCCACAGTTCTTCTTTGCCGAGATGCCACCGAGGGGTCCTCTCGAGCTTTGGCTGCATCATGCCAACTGTGAAGCCCCAGCGACTGGAGTGGAGGTTGAAGACGTCTCCTCTGGGAGGATCTTCATGACTCAAGGCTGGGGCGAGGTCGCTCGAGTCTGCTGCGCGGAAGGCACCCTCGCCATCCACTTCGAGTATGACGGTGCCTCCACGCTGTTCTTCAAGGTCTTCGACGAGGAAGGCCGCCGCTTGGAGTGCTTCCCTGAAGGGGGTCTCCAGGATGGCGCAGCAGCTGGCGCCGGGCCTGTCGCTGGCCTCGCCGGTAGCTCCTCCAGCGACAACGGTGACTCCTGGTGGTCCAGCGACTCTCCTGAGCTCGCCGATACTCTAGAGACAAGCGACGACAGCTATGTGCCCCTGAGCTCCCGCCGGGCCGGAGCAAGGCTGCTGCGTCCAGCCGCCGCCGTCATTGATCTGGATGGGGTTGGCGCCGGCCTCCCGTGGCCCACTGTTGATGATGGCGTCGGCAATGTCCGGCACACGTAGATAGAGCTCCTAGGAATTCCCTTCCCTTTGTTCTTCGCGAGGAATCGAAACGGACCCCACGGGGGTGTGTAAAGCGTTTGTAATGTCTTTTGTCGATATTATCTTTATTGTGAAAACTTGCGAACGCGTGTCCTGCTAAGGCTCAGTCTCCCCTTTACAACCCGCGGTAGCTTGGTGCTCTACGCCAAGAGGTCCCGGTCCCCAGGCAGTCTACAGCCAGTGCCGGTATGCCAGGTCGCGATGCCGTGGTCAAGGCCAGGGGGTGAGTGGCCCAAGGTCCAGTAAGAGCTCCTGAGGCGCGATGCTCAAGAGGCCCCCTTTAGCGCGCAAGCAGCTACCCGAGGATAGGAAAGGGAGGCGATGTTGCCGCAGCAGGGCAGTGAAAGGTGAGGATCTTATGCCATAGCGCTGGGTTGATCCAGGCACGAGACATATCTTGGCATTCCGGGGCTGATTTCTCGTGTTGCGCCAAACTTGTGCGTCGGCCACTGTTGGGTAGCTAGGTTAGGCCCATGCAAGCCTCCCCTCTTCTCCATGCTCTCCTGTGTGCTCTGCGTTCTCAGGTCTCGGCCCTCGAGCGAGCTCAGCCGCCGTTGGTATGCCAGGTCGCGATGCCGTGGTCAAGGCCAGGGGTGAGGGCTGGAGAGCCAGTTAGAGCTCTTGAGTCGCGATGCTCAGGATCCCCCCTTTTAACGTGCAAGCGAATTGCATGGGAGAAGAGAGAGAGTCCGCGGTACTGCCTGCTGTAGTCCTCAGGAAGTTCCTGCAAGTTAGCACGAGGGAGGGCACAAATCGCCATGGTGATTGCTGGTCCGCCACTGGTATGAGGGAGGGGACTCCCTACTGCGGAGAGCTCCCGGGGCATGTACAGCCCTGCCCTGACACGTGGCTTGCACGGCAGGGCTAGACGAGATGTGTCTGGGCACTCGTGAGCCAGTGTGGCACTCACGAGGCCCTACCTCAAGGCGGGTTGCGCCTGGTCATGGTTCTTGATGGCTGTGGCGTTCCTGGGAGATGGTTAGACAACCTACGCCGAAGGACTTTCCTAAGGTTATCGCACGAGAAGGCCAAGCACCAACGACCCTAGGAGGTGACGTGAACGGGGCCGGCCCGCTAGACAGAGCTCAGTCGTTGGATTTATCGATGCTGCAGGGACGGCCCCGGGCGCAGACGCCATGCCTAGCCTTCTTATGCGAAGGATCCTGAAGAAAGACGATCGGTGTGCGGCTCCCAAGGTGGGTGACAATCAAGCAGGTGATAACCATAGATGGATTATGTATGAGAAGCAAACTAGCTTAGGTAAATGCGAGAACGATACATGCCACTGGGTCGGACCCGAGCTGCCTGGGGATGATGCAGCCCGAGGGGTGCCCCCAGTAGGGTGAACTAAAGATGGAAGTGGATACATGCCACAGGGACTGAACCACGCGGCCTGCGAATGATGCAGCCCAGGGGCGCTCCCAGCTGAATGAACTTGGAAAAATGTCACCTGGTTTGGTTGTCGAAGGAGTGTTGGGGTAGTTGAAGACACGTAGCGAAGAAGTCGCTCCTCACGAGCCGTCAAAGCCCAGAGCCTCGAGAGGCTCTGGTGGCCTCCTGAGGACCGTCTCCATCTCCGCCGGGACTGGATGATGCCTGGCCTCCTAACCTGCCAGGATGCTCCGCAGGTTGCACTGGAAGGCGGCAGCCATGCTCGGCAGGCCGAACGGCATGCGAATGTAGCTGTGAGATGGACCCTCGCACCGTCCAGCACGCGAAGGCCAGAAACACTCCTGAGATGCGGCCCAATTGAGCCCTGGGATGTCGATGCAGACGCGCAGCTCACCACCCTTGCCTTGGTGGGGAGCAGCGCCAGGTGGGCGGCGGTCGCCACGTATGGCTCTTGCTTCCTGAAGCTCCTGAATGGTCTTGACGATGAACTCCTAAGCGCCGGGCGCTCCTCGCCCAATGCCCTCCTAAGGGAAACGTGCCGTGAAGCACGCCTCCATGTGGTGCCCGAGCGCCTCCCTCATGACGTTGGCTAGGTCCGAGGCCCTCTAAAAGAGAGCCCTCGAGCCCTGCTCGAGGACGGTGCCGGGCGCGCCTCCCTATGAGAGGGAGGGAGGCGCCCCAGGCGCGGGCATAGGTCCTGAGGTGGCGCCGCTGGAGGTGCCGCTCCCTTGAGGTCCAGTGCGGAGTAGCTACTTCTTCTTCTTGGGGTTGGCCTCAGGAGGGTACTGCGCACCCGCGCTGTCAGGGTCTTCGATTAACGCAGCTTGGAAGGCGCGTTCAAGGGAGCACACCGGGTCTCTTTCTTTGCAGGGGACGGTAATGATTCCGCCGCTTCCCGGCATCTCGACGACGTTGTAGCCATGGTGGGTGACTGCCATGAATTTGGTTAACGCCGGGTACCCAAGGATGGCATTGTACGGCAGGCGGATGTGGGCGACGTCAAAGTCGATGAGCTTGGTGTGGTAGTTGTCGCGCTAACCGAAGGTGACAGGAAGACGAACTTGCCCTATCGGGGTGGTGGAGCCGTCAGTCACTCCTGAGAAAGGCTTGGTGGGCTGGAGCTGATCATATGGCACTTGAAGGATGTCGAACGTCTTGACGGACAGGACACTGAGCCCTGCGCCGCCGTCGGTGAGGGTCTTGGTGACTTGGACATTGCTGATGACGGGCGAACAGAGCATCGGGAGAACGCCGACAGTTGCCGCACACTTGAGCTGGTCCGCCGAGCTAAAGGTGATGGCGTACTTGGACCATATGAGCAGGCGCTGATACGTCTCCAACGTATCTATAATTTTTGATTGCTCCATGCTATATTATCTACTATTTTGGACTATATTGGGCTTTATTTTTCACTTTTATATTATTTTTGGGACTAACCTATTAACCGGATGCCCAACCCATAATTGCTGTTTTTTTTTGCCTATTTCAGTGTTTCAGATAAACGGAATATCAAACGGAGTCCAAACGGAATAAAATCTTCAGGAACGTGATTTTCTCACCGAACGTGATCCAAGAGACTTGGCCCCTGCTCCAAGGAACAAAAGAGGCGGTCACGAGGGTGGGGGGCGCGCCCCCTAGGGCGTGCCCCCTGCCTCGTGGGCCCCTCGTTGCTCCTCCGGCGTACTTCTTCCTCCTATATATACACACGTACCCCCAAACGATCAGAACAGGAGCCAAAAACCTAATTCTACCGCCGCAACTTTCTGTATCCACGAGATCCCATCTTGGGGCCTGTTTCGGAGCTCCGCCGAAAGAGGGCCGTCATCACGGAGGGCTTCTACATCATCCTATCCCCTCCAATGAAGTGTGAGTAGTTTACCTCAGACCTTCGGGTCCATAGTTAGTAGCTAGACGACTTCTTCTCTCTCTTTGAATCTCAATACAAAGTTCTCCCCCTCTCTTGTGGAGATCTATTCGATGTAATCTTCCTTTTGCGGTGTGTTTGTTGAGACCGATGAATTGTGGGTTTATGATCAAGTCTATCTATGAATAATATTTGAATCTTCTCTGAATTCTTTTAGGTATGATTGGTTATCTTTGCAAGTCTCTTCGAATTATCCATTTGGTTTGGCCAACTAGATTGGTAGTTCTTGCCATGGGAGAAGTGCTTAGCTTTGGGTTCGATCTTGTGGTGTCCTTACCCAGTGACAGAAGGGGCAGCAAGGCACGTATTGTATCATTGTCATTGAGGATAACAAGATGGGGTTTATTTCATATTGCATGAATTTATCTCTCTACATCATGTCATCTTGCTTAAGGCGTTACTCTGTTTTTAACTTAATACTCTAGATGCATGCTGGATAGCGGTCGATGAGTGGAGTAATAGTAGTAGATGCAGAATCGTTTCGATCTAGTTGTCACGGACGTGATGCCTATATACATGATCATGCCTAGATATTCTCATAACTATGCTCAATTCTGTCAATTGCTCAACAGTAATTTGTTCACCCACCGTAGAATACTTATGCTCTTGAGAGAAGCCACTAGTGAAACCTATGGCCCCCGGGTCTATTCTCATCATATCATTCTCCATCACTTTAATCTTGCTTTGCTTTTTTACTTTGCCTTTACTTTTTACTTTGCATCTTTATACCAAAAATATTACGTCTCTCAGATCTCACTCTCGTAAGTGACCATGAAGGGCTTGACAACCCCTATTCGCGTTGGTTGCGAGTAGCTATCACTTTGTGCAGGTACGAGGGACTGAGCGTGGGCTCCTACTGGATTGATACCCTCGTTCTCAAAAATTGAGGGAAATACTTACACTACTCTGCTGCATCATCCCTTCCTATCGGGGAAAACCAACGCAAGCTCAAGACGTAGCAAGAAGGATTTCTGGCGCCGTTGCCGGGGAATCTACACAAAAAGTCATCATACCAAGTACCCATCACAATCCCTATCTCTCGCATTACATTATTTGCCATTTGCCTCTCATTTTCCTCTCCCCCCAATTCACCCTTGCCGTTTTATTCGCCCTCTCTCTCCCTATCCTCCCTCTCTATTTGCCTCTTTTTGCCCGTTTACTTTTGTTTGCTCGTGTGTTAGATTGCTTGCTTGTCGGGATGGCTCAAGATACTACTAAATTGTGTGACTTCACCAATACCAACAATAATGATTTCCTTCGCACTCCGATTACTCCTCTTACCGATCATGAGTTTTATGCTTTGTGTGATTTGGGTGCTAGTGTCTCTACTATTCCCAAGACTTTGTGTGATTTACTAGATTTCCGTAATTTTGATGATTGCTCTCTAAACTTGCATCTTGCGGATTCCACTATTAAGAAACCTATGGGAAGGATTAATGATGTTCTTATTGTTGCAAATAGGAATTATGTGCCCGTAGATTTCATTGTTCTTGATATAGATTGCAATCCTTCTTGCCCTATTATTCTTGGTAGACCTTTCCTTAGAACGGTTGGTGCGATTATTGATATGAAGGAAGGGAATATTAGATTTCAATTTCCATTAAAAAAGGGCATGGAACACTTTCCAAGAAAGAAAATAAAATTACCATATGAAACTATCATGAGAGCCACTTATGGATTGCCTACCAAAGATGGCAATACCTAGACCTATCCTCGCTTTTATGCCTAGCTAGGGGCGTTAAACGATAGCGCTTGTTGGGAGGCAACCCAATTTTATTTTTATTCCTTGCCTTTTGCTCCTGTTTAGTAATAAATAAATTATTTAGCCTCTGTTTTGGTTGTCTTTTTTGTGTTTAATTAGTGTTTGTGCCAAGTAGAACCGTTGGGAAGACTTGGGGAAAGTCTTGTTGAACTTGCTGTAAAAACAGAAACTTTAGCGCTCACAAGAACTGCTGTCATTTTTATTTGAAGAGTGATATTTAGTTAATTATTTTTTAATATGATTAATAGATAAATTCCTCACGTCCAGCAATTTATTTTAGAATTTTTGGGGTTCCAGATCTTGCGCTAGATACAGATTACTACAGACTGTTCTGTTTTTGACAGATTCTGTTTTTCGTGTGTTGTTTGCTTATTTTGATGAACCTATGGCTAGTAAAATAGTTTATAATCCATAGAGAAGTTGGAATACAGTAGGTTTAACACCAATATAAATGAAGAATGAGTTCATTACAGTACCATGAAGTGGTCTTTTGTTTTCTTTCGCTAACGGAGCTCACGAGTTTTCTATTTTGAGTTTTGTGTTGTGAAGTTTTCAAGTTTTGGGTGAATTCTTTTGATGGATCATGGAACAAGGAGTAGCAAGAGCCTAAGCTTGGGGATGCCCATGGCACCCCCAAGATATTCCAAGGACACCAAAAAGTCAAAGCTTGGGGATTCCTCGGAAGGCATCCCCTCTTTCGTCCACTTCCATCGGTAATTTACTTGGAGCTATATTTTTATTCACCAACATGATATGTGTTTCGCTTGGAGCGTCTTGTATTATTTGTGTCTTTGTGTCTTAGTATGCCACAATCATCCTTGCTGTACACACCTTTTGAGAGAGCCATACATGAATTAAAATTTGATAGAATACTCTATGTCCTTCACTTATATCTTTTGAGCTAAGTAGTTTTGCTCTATGTGCTTCACTTATATCTTTTGAGCGTTATAATTTTGCTTTATGTGCTTCACTTAGATCTTTTAGAGCACGGTGGTGGATTCGTTTTAAAGAAACTATTGATCTCTCATGCTTCACTTAAATTATTTTGAGAGTCTCTTAAATAGCATGGTAATTTGCTTAATAATAATATGCTTGGTATTCAAGATTTGTGAAACTTTCTTTTGAGTGTGTTGAATGCTAAGAAAAGATTGAAGCTTGATAATTGTTTTGAGATATGGAGGTGATAATATTAAAGTCATGCTAGTTGAGTCATTGTGAATTTAAAGAATACTTGTGTTAAAGTTTGTGATTCCCGTAGCATGCACGTATGGTGAACCTTTATGTGATGAAGTCGGAGCATGATTTGTTTATTGATTGTCTTCCTTATGAGTGGCGGTCGGGGACGAGCAATGGTCTTTTCCTACCAATCTATCCCCCCTAGGAGCATGCGCGTAATACTTTGCTTCGATAACTTTTAGATTTTTGCAATAAGTATATGAGTTCTTTATGACTAATGTTGAGTCCATGGATTATACGCACTCTCACCCTTCCACCTTTGCTAGCCTCTCTAATACCGCGTACCTTTCGCTGGTATCATACACCTACCATATACCCTCCTCAAAACAGCCACCATACCTACCTATTATGGCATTTCCATAGCCATTCCGAGATATATTGCCATGCAACTTTCCACCATCTAGTTCATCATGACACACTCCATCATTGTCATATTGCATATCCCGGTACACCGCCGGATGCATTCACATTGAGTCATATTTTTTTCTAACTATCGAGTTGTAATTGTTGAGTTATAAGAAAAATAAAAGTGTGATGATCATCATTATTAGAGCATTGTCCCAGTAAGGAAAGAATGATCGAGACTATGATTCCCCCATAAGTCGGGATGAGACTCGAGACGAAAAATAAAATAAAAAAAAGAGGCCAAAGAAGCCCAAATAAAAAGAGGCCATAAAAAAGAAAAGGCCCAAAAAAATGATGAGAGAAAAAGAGAGAAGGGACAATGTTACTATCCTTTTACCACACTTGTGCTTCAAAGTAGCACCATGATCTTCATAGTAGAGAGTCTCTCATGTTATCACTTTCATATACTAGTGGGAATTTTACATTATAGAACTTGGCTTGTATATTCTAATGATGGGCTTCCTCAAAAATTGCCCTAGGTCTTCGTGAGCAAGCAAGTTGGATGCACACCCACTTAGTTTCTTTTTGAGCTTTCATATACTTATAGCTCTAGTGCATCCGTTGCATGGCAATCCCTACTCACTCACATTGATATCTATTGATGGGCATCTCCATAGCCCGTTGATATGCCTAGTTGATGTGAGACCATCTTCTCCTTTTTTGTCTTCTCCACAACCACCATTCTATTCCACCTATAGTGCTATATCCATGGCTCACGCTCATTTATTGCGTGAAGATTGAAAAAGTTTTGAAAAAGTTAGAGTATGAAACAATTGCTTGGCTTGTCATCGGGGTTGTGCATGATTTAAATACTT
Organism: Triticum urartu; assembly: GCF_056163025.1. Lineage (NCBI taxonomy): Eukaryota > Viridiplantae > Streptophyta > Magnoliopsida > Poales > Poaceae > Triticum > Triticum urartu. The sequence goes on from NC_141873.1 coordinate 239,779,520, forward strand.
TGTGTGGTGAAGATGGAGCATAGCCATACTATATGATTTTGTAGGGATAACTTTCTTTGGCCATGTTATTTTGAGAAGTCATAATTACTTTATTAGTATGCTTGAAGTATTATTATTTTTATGTCAATATAAAGTTCTGTCTTGAATCTTTCTAATCTGAATATTCATACCACAATTAAGAAGATTTGCATTGAAATTATGCCAAGTAGCACTCCGCATCAAAAATTCTCTTTTTATCATTTACCTACTCGAGGACGAGCAGGAATTAAGCTTGGGGATGCCTGATACGTCTCCAACGTATCTATAATTTTTGATTGCTCCATGCTATATTATCTACTGTTTTGGACTATATTGGGCTTTATTTTCCACTTTTATATTATTTTTGGGACTAACCTATTAACTGGATGCCCAACCCAGAATTGCTGTTTTTTTGCCTATTTCAGTGTTTCAGATAAACGGAATATCAAACGGAGTCCAAACGGAATAAAATCTTCGGGAACGTGATTTTCTCACCGAACGTGATCCAGGAGACTTGGCCCCTGCTCCAAGGAACAAAAGAGGCGGTCACGAGGGTGGGGGGCGCGCCCCCTGCCTCGTGGGCCCCTCATTGCTCCTCCGGCATACTTCTTCCTCCTATATATACACACGTACCCCCAAATGATCAGAACAGGAGCCAAAAACCTAATTCCACCGCCGCAACTTTCTGTATCCACGAGATCCCATCTTGGGGCCTGTTCCGGAGCTCCGCTGGAAGAGGGCCGTCATCACGGAGGGCTTCTACATCATCCTAGCCCCTCCGATGAAGTGTGAGTAGTTTACCTCAGACCTTCGGGTCCATAGTTAGTAGCTAGATGGCTTCTTCTCTCTCTTTGAATCTCAATACAAAGTTCTCCCCCTCTCTTGTGGAGATCTATTCGATGTAATCTTCTTTTTGCGGTGTGTTTGTTGAGACCGATGAATTGTGGGTTTATGATCAAGTCTATCTATGAATAATATTTGAATCTTCTCTGAATTCTTTTATGTATGATTGGTTATCTTTGCAAGTCTCTTCGAACTATCCGTTTGGTTTGGCCAACTAGATTGGTAGTTCTTTCCACGGGAGAAGTGCTTAGCTTTGGGTTCGATCTTGCGGTGTCCTTACCCAGTGACAGAAGGGGCAGCAAGGCACGTATTGTATCGTTGCCATCGAGGATAACAAGATGGGGTTTATTTCATATTGCATGAATTTATTTCTCTACATCATGTCATCTTGCTTGAGGCGTTACTCTGTTTTTAACTTAATACTCTAGATGCATGCTGGATAGCGGTCGATGAGTGGAGTAATAGTAGTAGATGCAGAATCGTTTCGATCTACTTGTCATGGACGTGATGCCTATATGCATGATCATGCCTAGATATTCTCATAACTATGCTCAATTCTGTCAATTGCTCAACAGTAATTTGTTCACCCACCGTAGAATACTTATGCTCTTGAGAGAAGCCACTAGTGAAACCTATGGCCCCCGGGTCTATTCTCATCATATCAATCTCCATCACTTTAATCTTGCTTTGCTTTTTTACTTTGCCTTTACTTTTTACTTTGCATCTTTATACCAAAAATATTATATCTATCAGATCTCACTCTCGTAAGTGACCGTGAAGGGCTTGACAACCCCTAATCGCGTTGGTTGCGAGTAGCTATCGCTTTGTGCAGGTACGAGGGACTTGAGCGTGGGCTCCTATTGGATTGATACCTTGGTTCTCAAAAACTGAGGGAAATACTTACGCTACTCTACTGCATCATCCCTTCCTCTTCAGGGAAAACCAACGCAAGCTCAAGACGTAGCAGGCGCATGGCCTCGAGCTTGGGGAGGGCTGCATTCACTTTCGCGAGAGAACTACTTGAAGATGCGCTGGGAGGCTGGAGCCTGGGCGCCACCCAAGATGCAGGCAATGGCGCGCGGCTCCTGGAAGCCCCCAGCCCCTTCGTCCTGTTTATGGTCGTCGTTCCTCCTTGGCGGCGGCAGCGGAGGGAGACCAGGGTTTCCCTGAGGACGGTCCTCGCTAGGCTGGTCCCTCTAGGCGCCCTCACAAGGCTGGTCCTACCAACAATCCTCGTGAGGCTGGTCGCGCCACTCCTGGCGGGACCCGCGGTCATCCCAACGTCCTCCACCTCGTCCATCTCCTTGGTCGTAGCTCCGGTCGTTGCGCTCGGGGCGTCGACCAAAACGTCCATCTTGAATGGGCCTGAGCTCTTGACAATCGTTAGTGTTGTGGGTGCGCACGTTGTGGAAGGCCAGAACGTACGGATGCCCTTGGACGACTAGGGAAGATCTTGGCCGCGCTTGGTGTCCGGTTCTGCCGCGAGTACGACCACCCCTTTGCACTTCACGTCCTTGACCTTGGCCTTTTTCTCCTCTGGATCCGCAGCGGGGAGCTGAAGGAGGGAGAGACGCCCCTCCTCAGCTCTTGCACACTTTGTTGCTACGTTGAACAGCTCCAAAGTCGTGCATAGCGCCTCATGGATGGCAAGATCCTCCTTCATCTTGATGTCGCGGACGCCATCGGAAAACACTGAGATGATGGCCTCGTCTGTCACCTTGGGGATCTTCATGCGCACGTCGTTGAAGCACTGGATGTACTTCTGCAGGGTCTCCCCCGGCTATTGCTTGATGCGGATCCTAGGAGGAGATCGAGCCTGCAGGCAGGTTCAGGAGCCATGAGCGAGCGCCGTCCTTGAGAGCCATGGGAAGCCATGACCTTTTCGTCGCCGTTGGCTGCCTCGATGCTTAGCTCGTAGAGCTGCAAGAACTCCGCAGGGTCGGGGGTGCCATCGTAGCGAGGAGGCGGATCTGGCTTGAACTTGCGTGGCCAGACGACGCTACGCAGCTCGGGAGTGAAGGCGCGACAGCCTGCCATGGCCATCGGGGCCCGTCGTTTAGGCGGAGCTTGATCTTGGTGTCCCTGAGCCGCCACGGCAAGCGGCGCATGGCCCTGCCGCATCAAGCGATCCTGACGTGGTGGTGCTGGGAGCGGTGGAGTGTTTCCTTGCAGACGAGGAATATCTTGGCAACTTCTTTCTTCGTGCGCGTGCACATGGCGCGGTGGATCACGCCGCGGGACCACGCATCTTGGAGCGAGGACGCCGTCTTGACATGGGGGAGGCGGAGGCGCTCCATGAGCCATGCGTCTCGGCGCGAGGGCGCCATCTTATTGCGGAGGAGGCGGAGGCGCTCCGTGAGCCACATCGCCCGCAGCCGGGGGCGGGCGAGGCAGCGAGAGGGATGGTGCATGAGGCCCCCCCGCCGCGCTGACGAGCTCAGCGATGTGGTCCAACCAGTCCTCGTAGAGGTCATCGACAGGGCGGTAGCGCAGGAGCTCGCGTGTCATGAGCAGCGTGGCCTGCGCGCCCGTGGGGGCACGGCGAGCATGAGACGATGAGCCGGCCGGAGTCAGCGACGGGGTGGCGGTGCGGCCGTCACGGCGCATGGAGGGGTGCAGCGAAGAGGCTTGATGCTTGCCACCGGGCGGTGGCGGCGTTGGCAGCGGGTGACGGAGAATGACGGGGAGGCCCGCCAACATGGGTTGTCTAAGTGACACGGGTGGCGAGGGCGGCCCGGCGCTTAGTGCGGGCCCGGCGAGCGTCGGCCATGAACTTGGTGGAGTGGCGAAGTGCGGATCGACTAAGAGGAAAGCTTAAGCGCACCCCTACCTGGTGCCTCAAATGTCGGATTTCGGGTTCCGGCAAAACCCTTGAGGTTCGAACACAGGGGTGCGCACAAAGATCTCTCCTCCTCTCTAGCTCTCACACTCCACGATCTCACGGCCTAGCTCGTCGAACCCAAAGAACGAGAGACACAAGATTTATACTGGTTCGGGCCACTGTTGTGGTGTAATACCCTACTCCACTATGGTGTGGTGGATTGCCTCTTGGGATGAGGATGAACAGTTACAAGGGAAGAACAACCTCCTGAGGAGAGGTGTTCTTGCATTTGGTGAGCTTGTGTGGTTCGGGATGATCCGGGTCTCCTCCTCTCCCTATGATGGTGGCTAGTCCTATTTATAGAGGCCCTGGTCCTCTTCCCAAATATTGAGCGGGAAGGGATCACACAACGGCCAAATTCAAAGGGAGACAATTAGTACAAGTTATCCTAACAAAAGTAGTCTTCGCCTGCCAAAGGCTCTAGTGGTGACGCCGTCTTGGGCTCCATGATGACCTCCTTCCTGCTGTCCTGCTGGTCTTGGTCTTGTTGCACCAATATGGAAACCTCTGCCTGATGCCTCGGGACTCCTCGCCTGCGCTTGCCTCTTTAGCACCAAAGAGGAAATGAGAACACTACGCACGCTGGCGCCCGCCTAGCTCCAGTCGTCATGGCTTGCGTCATGGGAACCTCGCAAGGTGTCCCTTGCCTTGATCTCTCCGCCCCTCGCGAGCCAGCCTAGTGAGGCAGCCCCTGAGGAGGTCTTGCATCGTCCTCCTCGCGAGGCTTGGCCCCTCGCGAGGATCTTGAGTGTTTGCTGGTGAAGATGGGCCGTACAGGGCCGCTGGTGGAGCCACGCCGCGGGCCACAGGTAGGAAAGTCTAGGGACCCCCGTTCCTAGAACGCCGACAAGTGCCTCTACCACAACATTCAGAAAGAGGATTCCCCTAGTTTGGAAAATGGATAGCTCTGGAATCTACTCCTCACAGTCGTTATTAAAGGAAATATGGCCTAGAGGCAGTAATAAAGTTGTTATTTATATTTCCTTATATCATGATAAATGTTTATTATTCATGCTAGAATTGTATTAACCAGAAACTTACGACATGTGTGAATACATAGACAAACAGAGTATCCCTAGTATGCCTCTACTTGATTAGCTCGTTAATCAAAGATGGTTAAGTTTCCTAGCCATAGACATGTGTTGTCATTTGATGAACGGGATCACATCATTAGAGAATGATGTGATGGACAAGACCCATCCTTTAGCTTAGCATAATGATCGTTAAGTTTTATTGCTATTGCTTTCTTCATGACTTATACATGTTCCTCTGACTATGAGATTATGCAACTCCCGAATACCGGAGGAACACTTAGTGTGCTATCAAACGTCACAACGTAACTGGGTGATTATAAAGATGCTCTGCAGGTGTCTTCGATGGTGTTTGTTGGGTTGGCATAGATCGAGATTAGGATTTGTCACTCCGTGTATTGGAGAAGTATCTCTGGGCCCTCTCGGTAATGCACATCACTATAAGCCTTGCCAGCCATGTGAATAATGAGTTAGTTATGGGATGATGCATTACGGAGCGAGTAAAGAGACTTGCCGGTAACGAGATTGAACTAGGTATGATGATACCGACGATCCAATCTCGGGCAAGTAACATACCAATGATAAAGGGAACAACATATGTTGTTATGCAGTTTGACCAATAAAGATCTTCGTAGAATATGTAGGAGCCAATATGAGCATCCAGGTTCCGCTATTGGTTATTGACTGGAGATGTGTCTCGGTCATGTCTACATAGTTCTCGAACCTGTAGGATCCACATGCTTAACGTTCGATGACGATTTGTATTATGAGTTATGTGATTTGATGTACCGAAGGTTGTTTCGAGTGCCAGATGATATCACGGACATGACGAGGAGTCTCGAAATGGTCAAGACATAAAGATTGATATATTGGACCATGTTATTCGGACACCAGAAGTATCCGGATAGTTTCGGATAAAACTGGAGCGCCGAAAGGGTTACCAGAACCCCCGGGGAAGTAATGGGCCTTAGTGGGCCTTAGGGGAGAGAGAGGGAAGCATCTAGGATGATGCGGAGCATCCTACGATCATCCCCATGTCGACTTCGACCACTCCCCATGACCCAAGGATACATAAGATGAGACCTCGACTATTCGCCATGGGACGCAAGGTGAACTCGCTCCTCTCCGAACCACCACTTTCTATACATGAGACATGGCTACTACCTCAAACATATGTGCTGTGCATGACCAGGAGCCAAGAGGGAGGCCATAGACAAGATGACGAGTACACCAAGCGCACGGAGCAAGAGAAGGAGCTACTCGGAAGCTTCAGCCACCGAACGACCGGATGACACCGGACGTCTGACGCCTGGACACTCAGCCGGCCAGAACAACTTCAGCCGAGGCAACCTATAGCGCCCGAAAGACCGAGACCGGACGTCTGACGACCATGAGCGACCGGATGACCGACAGTCTCCGGAAATCCGACGATGGCTATCCCAAGCCAAAATGCCGGACGTCCGACAAGTACCGGACGACCGGACCCTCGTGAGCCATCGGACGTCCGGCACCTATCGGACGTCCGACGCCTGTCTGTGCGCAGTGTTACGGGCCCGAGGCCCATGTACCCCTTCGCCCCTCACTTACCCCTTCGTGGCCCTAGACTATATATACTCCTCCACCTCCACCATTTGAGGGTTAGCATTGTGATAGCTCATATTAGAGATAGAGCCTCGCTCATCCATATCAGATCTACTGCACGAGAGAGACCGCGGCCCCTCTACAGAGAAGATCCACCTTGGATTCAAGACCCCTCACGGGAAGATCCCCTTGTGGATTCAATACCTCCTCTATGGAGAAGAACCGGCTACCCTATGTATCATCCTTTGTTGGATTTGGACCGTGTATCTCTTTGTGTTCATGGATCTAGCACATGTGTCATTGTTTCTTGTCTATTTGAGTGATTCCTCTCTTTCCCCTCGTGTTCTTCGTGTTCTTAGTTGGGATCCTCTCCTTTCATGAAAGATCGGGCCACTAGGGTTCTACCCTACATCATCTTGGTATCATGAGCCACGTTGATCATGATTTCGGAGCCTCCCTTTTCGTTTTCTAGCCTAATTTTGTTGTGTTCTTCCCCAATTTCGAAAATCCCCACCAAAAATAGCCCCAATTTTTTTTGATCTGTTGGTTTGACGAAGTTTTGTTGATTTTGGTCCATGGATTTGCTTGGTTTCAAGTGGATCTAGCATCTCCCCAAGTTTCCCCATCTTTCACCCATGAAATCTCATCAATTTTGATCCCAAAATCCCCAAATTCCGCCCAAAATCGTGTCCCGGATCTCGCATCTCGTGTTGACCCCGACCCACCGGACGACCGACCTTTTACGGACGTCTGGAGCCCCTGGAACGACTGGACGTCCGCAACTTTCCGGACGACCGGAACCCCTAACCCGAGCGAAATTTACGGATTTCTGAGCCCGCCCAGACGTCCGGCCCCTGGACATCCGTCCTTTTGCGGACGTCCGTAACCTGTAGTTTCAGACTTCGGCTGATTTTTGTTTCAGCCATAACTAATTCATCCGAACTCCGATTTTGACGTTCTTTAGCTTGTTTTGAAGCTCTTGACATTCCCGTTCCCATAAAAATACCACCAACATCATTTGACTCCATAAAATGTTGGAACTTTGGCATCTTTTCCTAGGGCTTCCACCACTTCATCTGCTACACAACTACCGACTTCCGCAACCTAACCCTTTGTGATCCATAGAGCATATCTGGTTGCTTGAGAAGTGATTCGAGTCTGCTAAGGTGTTTCGGCTACTTATTGACGGTTGCTTCCTCCTCAACCACCACCACCACTTCCGCATAGGCTTGCTCACTATACACTTCCGCCACCCCAACTTAACCAATTTTGTTTGTGTTGTGAGTTGTGTCTCCTAAGGTGTTTCAGCGACTTAGGGACCGTGCTTTCAACTCCGACACTGTGTATAGTCCACCACCTTACCCTCCATTTTCACATCGCCTACTCGAAAAACCCATCATTGCATTTCCGCAATCCCATTGAGCTTACGCCACCACCACCGCATTCCCGCTACCACCATTTGACATTTGAGATTTTGAGTTCGTGGTTTTTTCGGTTTCCTAAGGTGTTTCGGCTACTTAGGGACCAGTCTCCTTCATCTTGGTATCTCCATCAAGATCACCATGGACGGTAACCTTCATATCATCTTGGTATCATGGTATCCCTCCATTGTATATTTCCTTGCCATTGCATTGATAACCCCTAGCCCATTTTGCGTCACTTGCCTATCGAGACTAGCCATTTGAGTATTGCCGGCAACGTTATTTGTGCACATTAGTGATCATCAATCTACACCTCCCATTCCAAACATACCATACCATATCGGTATCATCTTGGTATCATATCATCTCGTGTGCCTTAAGTTTGTTCCCGCATATACACAATTGCTATCTTGGTTTGTGCATTGTGCAAAAGTGGCCATACACAAAATATAAGATTTTAAGCAAAATAGAAAGATCAAAGAGCTTGTAAGCAATAGACATAGCATCATACCACATTACAAATAAGATTGTCATATCCGATCATGTTGTGCTAAAGCACCAAAACATCATACACATAGCATACTTGGGATAGAAAGCTCATACATTTTGCATCTTATAGGTTGTGCACAAGTGTCGTATCCGCCTATAGAGCAATCGTGCTAGCGTCTCTCTTGAGTTGTGCAACACAAGCGTTTTCCGTGGATTCCACATTTTATGCTCATTCCTTGGTTGCACGACCCCATTTATCAATCCGTGTGTGTGTTTTCGTGTGACACATATTGATATTGGTCTACTTGTCTGACTTGCGAATTTGTGAATCTATTTCAACATTATTGACTCTTGCTAACATTTTGCATCAAATTTTTGTGCCACTATCCTCACCGAGCTCCACCATAAGCCTTATTTGTGTAGGTGTGAGAAATCGACAAGATCGGTACCAATTGTGCTATTTCCTTGTTACATCATTGAGTGATCATTGATCCATCTTCAACATCGGTCAAGGTACATTTGGTATAGTTCATCTCCTTTCTCCACTCATATTTGCTCGAGTATTGTGATGGATAGGCAAGACATTTCATCTCCGGTCTTCGACAACAACGACGGCGTGAACAACTACATCACCAAATCATCAATCTTCGATCTACAACAACAAATGCAAGGGGCACAATCAAGATTGAGAGAGTGCATCGAGAACCTCTCCATTGACATTCACCACTTCGAAGCGAGGAAAGGGGACTACATCGACAACAAGCTTTCCACACAAAAGGAGGAGCAAGATGCAAGGATGGAGGAGATTCGAGCCTTGTTGATCAACCGTTCTTCCCCTTCATCATCCTCAAGGCGGCGACACTCAAGTCACAAGTCTTCGGAGCGCAAAAATGATGCAAGCGCAAGTCATCCACGTCCACATCTCCATGGCGACCACCATCACGTTCGTGATACACGTCGTCATGAAGGACAAGTAACCTCCAAGCAACATGTGCACGATGACGACGAACGACATCTGCTACGAGCTCAAGCACGACAACTACACCATCATCATCATGATGCTCCACAAGCGCAAATGCACAAGTCCCAATGAGCCCTACTTCACGCCAAGGCCAACCTTCATGAGCATAAGAGAAGACCGCGAGACAAGCACCACCAAGACAGAGCTACAGCTACACCAACCACTTCGGCATCTTCACCAAGTGTTCTCGAGGCATCTTCACCTTCGGATGTACGACATCTTAGCCTACTTCCCATGAGTTCGCCTACATCGACATCTTCACTAATGAGGCGACCACCTACAAGTGAGGGCGACACTTCCTTCTTTAGAAGCCCCTCAAGGAAGATGACCGAGCATGGGAAATTCCCTTTGGTCATGGAGACGAGCTACGAGGTGCCACATCATATGGGCCTCCAACAACAAGACGGCGACAAGAAGGTCGAGCAAGGGCCATCCCCTTCGACCACAGCGACGAGCATGAACCTCTTCAACAACATGAAGACGGTGCCCATATTGGACTCATACTTTGAGTCAAGCTACGAGACCGCACATGAGACCTTATCTTTGGTCTTGGAGGAGAGTGATGATGTGCCATCTTTGGCCTTCATCCACGGCTACGACTACGACATGATTGAGCATGGAGACGTTTGCACCTACATCTCTCCGAGACCCACATATCATGAGATGACCCAATTGCCATGTGAGGAGAGCCACCACCCCATGAGTGAGATGAGTGACTCCACCATATATGACATTGAGTGCATTTCCTATGAGAGGATGAGTGTGACCACCACTAGCCCCACACTTGAGAGCATGCCACACATTCTATGTGAGGTTGAGAGCCATTTGAGTGACTCCACCAACCATATGAGTGAGAGAATCCAAGAGGGAGTGAGTGAGCCACAACACTTAGTGAGTGAGGTAGTTGACAAGGCATGTGAGGCCACTATGATTTCTAACGACTTAACCTCTACTTCGAGTGTGTTTTCTTCTTTAGTGCTAGGTCTCCTACATGACGACTTGCCTATCCTCGACGAGTCCATACCTCCAATGGAGACAACGATGGCCATGGTGGAAGATGATGCACCCCCCACATGGTTCCATCAAGATGAAGATGACAATGACTTGGTCTTCGACACCTCACCTACAACACATGAGCGATGCTCCAAAGGTAACATAGGTGATGGTGCTTCTCTTCTCCCACTAGTGGACTATATTACCAATGATTTCTTACATGATGTTGACACACCTATTCCCATGCTTCATCCTAGTGTGAATTCTTCATGTCATGCCTTACCTATCTATGATGAATGTGATGATGAGCATGTTGATTTGCCTAGTTGTGATGCTATGCTCCATAGGATATCATGTGAAAATTCTATTGATCACATCATGTTTGATAATCCTTTGAACTTGTCATATGCTATGAGTGAGATCTCCCATATTGCATCATTTCAATCTCAACATAGTAACTATGTGTGCCCCATTAAAATAAATCCCATTTTCACTTATGGCATAGATGACGAGATGATAGCCACTGGCTTTTGTTTTTCATGTGATGATATTGCCATGCTTCCTTTACATGATTTGCGCAATTCATCTACTATGCCATGCCATGATCACAATGTTCCAAACATGCATTGTTTTGGATGTTGTCAATATTCTCCATGTGATGTTTCCATTAATGATCATGAGGAGACCCCCATAATTTCCTCATACATATTAGGAGATTTTGATGCATTCCATACTTTGTATGATTCCCATACTTGCTTGCAGCATATGCATTCCATTAATAACAATGCTCTAGACATTTCTCATGATGCATTACACAATTTGAGTCTCCATTATGCTATACATAACAACAAACCTATCATGATGGATGACATGTTTCTATATCACGCATCTCATTTATTTGAGCATTGCATATTTTGTGCTAACCGACACAAGCATGTGCGCATCATGATGGATGATGTGTACATATACCATGCACACACAATTCTCCCTTTGTCTTTGTCTTGTGTAGGTACTCACGTATACTAGTCAACCTCTCAATCCCAAGAGTTGACGAAATGAGCTCTTGAGAGCAACGACGATTTGGGATCCCGTGGACTACCTTACCACCGTTCCTTTTGCGCAAAGACTACACACATCTCTTCTACTTGGTTCTCACACGGCTGTGGGCTATATATCACTTGTTACATTATGCCCATTTTCTCGTGTTCACTTTGCATGCTATGACTCTTTCTATGATTTTGCCATGAATTGTGACCCATGCTTGCATTTAGCCATGATTCACCATTATCCTACTTTTATGTGTATTTGCATGCTTGGTGGAGATCCTTGTTGCTCTTGGCATGTTTATCATGTGCCTCATGCTATTGATGCTTGTTGTGTTGGGAGAGTCATGATGTCCCATTGCTATTTACATATGGCCTCTCACGAATACATTGATGATATTTTGCTCATATCTTGTTTTCCTGCTTGTGATATGTCTTGTGCATTATTTATGCCCACCATTTGCACACATGACATGCTTGGCATGATTCCTTCTAGTACGTTGCATCTTCACACTACTAGCTTGCTTGACTTGAGCACTGTGATTACTTGCTTTGTCGCATCACCCATGTTCCACTATTACTCGTTTTCTTGGGTTGATGACATATATGTTCGTGCCTCTCACATGATACATCTTGTTCATTTTCACTTGCCTCCAATTGTTGCATCTATGCTTATTGATCTTGGAGACTTGGACATATTACTTGTGATGCATGCTTGTTTCATTGAGCCTATTGGATTTGATTGTTCTCTCATCATATGCCTCCATACTATGAAATGCCCCCTTGTCCTTTCTTATGATGAGCATGATGCATACACTTGTTGGGTAGTTTACCACACGAATGATAGGTTTTGCATCTCCGCTAACCTCATTTGTTTTTCCGAGTGTTTGTCATGTTCTTTCATTTTGAAGGATTCACAAGGCGATACCATCATGAAACAATTGGGTCATGTAAAGGTGAACTCCTTCCCTTTGAGCCATCCTCAATTATGCATATTGGATGGGTCATTCTTTCATTGTTGTCTCCTTCTTGTTGTCTACATGATACATCTCGCGAATGGAGGAACGGCATGGGAGATTGGCTCTATGGAACTTCAAGTTGAGGAGCGCTCGGACTTATTGGATGCACCTTCGAACCTCCACTCCTGCCACGACATCGAGCATTGGTACATCAACACCTCCATATTTGTTGATTGTGCTCACACAGGTCATGCTTGATGGACATATCATACACATGACAAATTTGCATCTTATGCATGGACTGACTCACATTATGATTGCCTTATTGCATCTTGTATCCCCATGTCATCCATGATATATGAGCTTGTGCATTTTCTTAGCAAATTTGTTGTGATCTAGCTTGATGGCATATTCATACATCATGATCATATTGCCCATCATCAATTGCATGATCACATTCTCATTTTGAGCACCCATTACCATGTTCATGCTTTTGATAAACCATCCCGTTATGACATCATTTTGCACCGTGGTTGCATTGATCATATTCACAACACATTTGTGTGCACAATGAATGCTTTTGCTCCCATGAATGCTTTACATCTCATTCCATATCATCTTGCTAAGCTTCATGTGCTTTGTCACGAACAATCTTGCCTCACGGACTCATTCTTACTTGATGGACACTTTGTGTGCGCTAACCATTGTATTTCCGAGTGTCGTTTGTGTTTGCTTTTCTTGCATGTATACCACTCCGGTGACACCTTTGAGTATTTGGATTGCGCCATGTCTTCAACTACGTCCAACTACAAGTCCGTCCACGACCATCGTTTCCATGGTGATGAGGATCACGATCCGAGGTCGGATCTTTCCCAAGGGGGGGAGATGATGCGGAGCATCCTACGATCATCCCCATGTCCACTTCGACCACTCCCCATGACCCAAGGATACATAAGATGAGACCTCGACTATTCGCCATTGGACGCAAGGTGAACTCGCTCCTCTCCGAACCACCACTTTCTATACATGAGACATGGCTACTACCTCAAACATATGTGCTGTGCATGACCAGGAACCAAGAGGGAGACCATAGACAAGACAACAAGTACACCAAGCGCGCAGAGCAAGAGAAGGAGCTACTCGGAAGCTTCAGCCACCGAACGACCGGACGACACCGGACGTCCGATGCCTGGACACTCAGCCGGCCAGAACAACTTCAGCCGAGGCAACCTACAGCGCCCGGACGACCGACCGAGACCGGACGTCCGACGACCATCAGCGACCGGACGACCGAAAGTCTCCGAAAATTCGACGATGGCTATCCCGAGCCAAAACACCGGACGTCCTACAAGTACCAGACGACCGGACCCTCGCGAGCCACCGAACGTCCAGCACCTGTCGGACGTCCGATGCCTATCTGCGCATAGTGTAATGGGTCTGAGGCCCATGTACCCCTTCGCCCCTCACTTACCCCTTCATGGCCCTAGACTATATATACTCCTCCACCTCCACCATTTGAGGGTTAGCATTGTGATAGCTCATATTAGAGATAGAGCCTCGCTCATCCATATCGGATCTACTCCACGAGAGAGATCGCGACCCCTTTACGGAGAAGATCTACCTTGGATTCAAGACCCCTCACGAGAAGATCCCCATGTGGATTAAAGACCTCCTCTACGGAGAAGAACCGACTACCCTATGTATCGTCCTTTGTTGGATTTGGACCATGTTCATGGATCTAGCACATGTGTGATTGTTTCTTGTCTATTTGAGTGATTCCTCTCTTTCCCCTCGTGTTTTCCCCCACATGTTCTTCGTGTTCTTAGTTGGGATCCGCTCCTTTCGTGAAAGATCGGGCAACTAGGGTTCTACCCTACATCACAAGAGGTGGCGCCCCCAAGGGGAGTCCGAATAGGACTAGGGGAGGGGGCGCGGCCCCTCTTTCCCACTCCCTCTCCTTCCTTATCCTACTTGGACTAGGAAAGGGGGGAGCCGATTCCTACTTGGAGTAGGACTCCCCCCCTTGGGCGCGCCCTCTAGGGCCGGCCGGCCTCCTCCTCCCATCCTTTATATACAGGGGAGGGGGCACCCCATAGACACACAAGTTGATCTTTAGCCGTGTGTGGTGCCCCCCTCCACAGTTTCACACCTCGGTCATATTATCGAAGTGCTTAGATGAAGCCCTGCGTTGGTAACTTCATCATCACCGTCACCACGCTGTCGTGCTGACGAAACTCTCCCTCGGCCTCAACTGGATCAAGAGTTCGAGGGATGTCACCGAGCTGAACATGTGCAGATCGCGGAGGTGCCGTACGTTCGGTACTTGGATTGGTTGGATCGCGAAGACGTTCAACTACATCAACCGCGTTACTAAACGCTTCCGCTTTCGGTCTACGAGGGTATGTAGACACACTCTCCCCTCCCATTGCTCTGCATCTCCTAGATAGATCTTGCGTGATCGTAGGTAAATTTTTTGAAATACTGCGTTCCCCAACAGTGGCATCCGAGCCAGGTCTATGCGTAGATGTTATATGCAGGAGTAGAACACAATGAGTTGTGGGCGATAATAGTCATACTGCTTACCAGCAATGTCTTACTTTGATTCGGCGGTATTGTTGGATGAAGCGGCCCGGACCGACATTACATGACCACGTTCATGAGACTGGTTCTACCGACGTGCTTCGCACACAGGTGGCTGGTGGGTGTTTGTTTCTCCAACTTTAGTTGAATCGAGTTTGACTATGCCCGCTCCTTGTTGAAGGTTAAAACAACACACTTGACGAAAAATCGTTGTGGTTTTGATGTGTAGGTAAGAACAGTTCTTGCTAGAAGCCTGTAGCAGCCACGTAAAACTTACAACAACAAAGTAGAGAACGTCTAACTTGTTTTTGCAGGGCATGTTGTGATGTGATATGGTCAAGATGTGATGAGATATAAATTGTTGTATGAGATGATCATGTTTTCTTAAAGTTACCGGCAACTGGCAGGAGCCTTATGGTTGTCTCTTTATTTCACAAGATGCAAGCGCCATATAATTGCTTTACTTTATCGCTATGCGATAGAAATAGTTGTGAAAGCAATAGTTGGCGAGACGACCATGTGACGACATGTTGATAGAGATCAAGATAATGGAGATCATGGTGTCATGCCGGTGAAAATGGAGATCATGACAATACTTTGGAGATGGAGATCAAAGGAACAAGATGATGATGGCCATATCATGTCACATATTTTGATTGCATATGATGTTTATCTTTTATGCATCTTATTTTGCTTAGTACGGCGGTAGAATTATAAGATGATCCCTCACTAAATTTCAAGGTATAAGTGTTCTCCCTGAGTATGCACCGTTGCGACAGTTCTTCGTGCTAAGACACCACGTGATGATCGGGTGTGATAAGCTCTACGTTCACATACAATGGGTGCAAGCTAGTTTTGCACACGCGGAATACTCGGGTTAAACTTGACAAGCTTAGCATATGCAGATATGGCCTCGGAACACTGAGATCGAAAGATCAAACGTGAATCATATAGTAGATATGATCAACATAGTGATGTTCACCATTGAAAACTACTCCATCTCACGTGATGATCAGACATGGTTTAGTTGATATGGATCACGTGATCATTTATATGACTAGAGGGATATCTATCTAAGTGGGAGTTCTTAAGTAATATGATCAATTGAACTTTAATTTATCATGAACTTAGTCCTGATAGTATTTCATATCTATGTTTTAGATCAATAGCTTGCGATGTAGCTCTCCGTTTATTTTTTATATGTTCCTAGAGAAAAATAAGTTGAAAGATGATAGTAGCAGTGATGTGGACTAGGTCCATGATCTGAGGATTATCCTCATTGTTGCACAAAAGAATTATGTCTGTAGCAGTGATGTGGACTAGGTCCATGATCTGAGGATTATCCTCATTGTTGCACAGAAGAATTATGTCCTTGATGCACCACTAGGTGACAGACCTATTGCGGGAGCAGATGCAGAGTTATGAACGTTTGACAATGCTCGGTATGATGACTACTTGATAGTTTAGTGCACCATGCTTTACGGCTTAGAACCGGGAGTTCAAAAACGTTTTGAACACCGCGGAGCATATGAGATGTTCCAAGAGCTGAAATTGGTATTTCAGACTCATTCCCATGTTAAGAGGTATGAGACCTCTGACAAGTACTTTTCCTACAAGATGGAGGAGAATAGCTTAGCTAGGGAGCATGTGCTTAGAATGTCTGGGTACTACAATCACTTGAATCAAGTGGGAGTTAATCTTCCAGATAAGATAGTGATTGACAGAGTTCTCTAGTCACTATTACCAAGTTACTAGAACTTCGTGATGAACTATAATATGCAAGGGATAACGAAAATGATTCCCAAGCTCTTCGCGATGCTGAAATCAGTGAAGGTAGAAATCAAGAAATAACATCAAGTGTTGATGGTTAACAATACCACTAGTTTCAAGAAAAAGGGCAAGGGAAAGAAAGGGGAACTTAAAAAAGAATGGCAAGAAAGTTGCCACTCCCATGAAGAAGCCCAAAGATAGACCCAGGCCTGAAACTGAGTGTTTTTACAGCAAAGGAAACAGTCACTGGAAGTGGAACTGCCCTAGATACTTGGCGTATAAGAAGGATGGCAAAATGAATAAAGGTATATTTGATATACATGTTATTGATGTGTACTTTACTAGTGTTTATAGAAACCCCTTGGTATTTGATACTAGTTCAGTTACTAAGAGTAGTAACTTGAAACAGGAGTTGCAAAATAAACAGAGACTAGTTGAGGACGAGATGACGATGTGTGTTGGAAGTAATTCCAAGGTTGATAAGATCACCATAGCACACTCCTTTTACCTTCGGGATTAGTGTTGAACCTAAAATCAATGTTATTTGGTGTTTGCGTTGAGCATGAATATGATTGGATCATGTTTATTGCAATACGATTTTTCATTTAAGTCAAAGAATAATTGTTGTTCTGTTTACATGAATAAAACCTTCTATGGTCATACACTTAATAAAAATGGTTTATTGAATCTCGATCGTAGTGATACACATATTCATAATATTGATGCCAAAAGATGCAAAGTTCATAATGATAGTGCAACATACTTGTGGCACTGCCGTTTAGGTCATATTGGTGTAAAAGAGCATGAAGAAACTCCACGAGGATGGACTTTTGGAATCGCTTGATTATGAATCATTTGATGCTTGCGAACCATGCCTCATGGGCAAGATGACTAAGACTCCATTCTCCGGAACAATGGAGCGAGCAATTGACTTATTGGAAATAATAGATACTGATGTATGCGGTTCGATGAGTGTTGAGGCTCGCGGCAGGTATCGTTATTTTTGACCTTCACAGATGATTTAAGCAGATATGGGTATATCTACTTGATGAAACACAAGTCAGAAATATTTGAAAAGTTCAAAGAATTCAAGAGTGAAGTGGAGAATCATCGTAACAAGAATATAAAGTTTCTACGATCTGATCGCAGAGGCGAATATCTAAGTTACGAGTTTGACCTTCAATTAAAACAATGTGGAATAGTTTCACAAACTCATGCCACCTGGAACACCACAGCGTAATGGTGTGTCCGAATGTTGTAACCACACTTTATTAGATATGGTGCAATCTATGATGTCTCTTACTGATTTACCACTATCATTTTGGGGTTATGCATTAGAGACATCTACATTCACGTTAAATAGGGCACCATCTAAATCCGTTGAGACGACAGCGTATGAACTATGGTTTGGCAAGAAACCAAAGCTATCATTTCTTAAAGTTTGGGGTTGTGATGCTTATGTGAAAAAGTTTCAAACTGATAAGCTCGAACCCAAATCGGAGAAGTGTGTCTTCATAGGATACCCAAAAGAAATTGTCGGGTACACCTTCTATCACAGATCCGAAGGCAAGATATTCATTGCTAAGAATGGATCCTTTCTAGAGAAGGAGTTTCTCTCGAAAGAAGTGAGTGGGAGGAAAGTAGAACTTGATGAGGTAATTGTACCTTCTCTCAAATTGGAAAATGGTTCATCACAGAAATCAGTTCTAGTGATGCCTACACCAACTAGAGAGGAAGCTATTGATAATGATCATGAAACTTCAGATCGAGTTACTACCGAACCTCGTAGGTCAAACGGAACACATTCTGCACCAGAGTGGTACATAGTGTTGTTCTGGAAGTCATGTTACTAGACCATGACGAACCTAAGAACTATGAGGAAGCGATGATGAGCCCAGATTCCAACAAATGGCTTGAGGCCATGAAATCTGAGATAGGATCCATGTATGAGAACAAAGTGTGGAGTTTGGTGGACTTGACCGATGATCGGCAAGCCATTAAAAATAAATGGATCTTCAAGAGGAAGACGGACGCTGATGGTAATGTTACTATCTACAAAGCTCGACTTGTTGCAAAAGGTTTTCGACAAATTCAAGGTGTTGACTACGATGAGATTTTCTCACTTGTAGCGATGCTTAAGTCTATCCGAATCATGTTAGCAATTGCCACATTTTATGAAATCTGGCAAATGGATGTCAAAACTGCATTCCTTAATGGATTTCTTAAAGAAGAGTTGTATATGATGCAACCAGGAGGTTTTGTCGATCCTAAAGGTGCTAATAAAGTGTACAAAGCTCCAGCGATCCATCTATGGACTGGTGCAAGTATCTCGGAGTTGGAATATATGCTTTGATGAGTTGATCGAAGGATATAGTTTTATACAGACTTGCGGTGAAGCCTGTATTTACAAGAAAGTGAGTGGGAGCACTACAACCCTTCTGATAACTATATGTGAATGGCATATTGTTGATCAGAAATGATGTAGAATTTTCTGGAAAGCATAAAGGGGTGTTTGAAAGGAGTTTCTCAAAGAAAGACCTTGGTGAAACTGCTTACATATTGAGCATCAAGATCTATAGAGATAGATCAAGATGCTTGATAAGTTTTTTCAATAGTACAAACCTTCACAAGTTTTTGAAGTAATTCAAAATGGAATAGTCAAAGAAGGAGTTCTTGCCTGTGTTGCAAGGTGTGAAGTTGAGTAAGACTCAAAGCCCGACCACGACAGAAGATAGAGAGAGAATGAAAGTCATTCCCTATGCCTCAGCCATAGGTTCTATAAAGTATGTCATGCTGTGTACCAGACCTATTGTATACTCTGCCCTGAGTTTGGAAAGGGAGTACAATAGTGATCTAGGAGTAGATCACTGGACAACGGTCAAAATTATCCTTAGAGAACTAAGGAAATATTTCTCGAATTATGGAGGTGATAAATAGTTTGCCGTAAAGAGTTACGTCGATGCAAGCTTTGACACCAATCTGGATGACTCCGAGTCTCGATCTGGATACATATTGAACTGGGAGCATTTAGCTAGAATAGCTCCGTGCAGAGCATTCTAGACATAGAAATTTGCAAAATACATACGGCTCTGAATGTGGCAGACCCATTGACTAAACTTCTCTCACAAGCAAAACATGATCACACCATAGCACTCTTTGGATGTTAATCACATGGTGATGTGAACTAGATTATTGACTCTAGTAAACCCTTTGGATATTGGTCACATGGCGATGTGAACTATAGAGTGTTAAATGACATGATGATGTGAACTATTGGTGTTAAATCACATGGCGATGTGAACTAGATTATTGACTCTAGTGCAAGTGGGAGACTGGAGGAAATAGGCCCTAGAGGCAATAATAAAGTTGTTATTTATATTTCCTTATATCATGATAAATGTTTATTATTCATGCTAGAATTGTATTAACCAGAAACTTAGTACATGTGTGAATACATAGACAAACAGAGTATCCCTAGTATGCCACTACTTGACTAGCTCGTTAATCAAAGATGGCTAAGTTTCCTAGCCATAGACATGTGTTGTCATTTGATGAATGGGATCACATCATTAGAGAATGATGTGATGGACAAGACCCATCCGTTAGCTTAGCATAATGATCGTTAAGTTTTATTGCTATTGCTCTCTTCATGACTTATATATGTTCCTCTGACTATGATATTATAAAGATGCTCTACAGGTGTCTCCGATGGTGTTTCTTGAGTTGGCATAGATCGAGATTAGGATTTGTCACTCCGTGTATCAGAGAGGTATCTCTGGGCCCTCTCGGTAATGCACATCACTATAAGCCATGCAAGAAATGTGACTAATGAGTTATTTACTGGATGATGCATTATGGAACGAGTAAAGAGACTTGCCAGTAACGAGATTGAACTAGGTATGATGATACCAATGATCGAATCTCGGGCAAGTAACATTTCGATGACAAAGGGAACAACGTATGTTGTTATGCGGTTTGACCGATAAAGATCTTCATAGAATATGTAGGAGCCAATATGAGCATCCTGGTTTCGCTATTGGTTATTGACCAGAGATGTGTCTCGGTCATGTCTACATAGTTCTCAAACCCGTAGGGTCCGCACGCTTAACATTCGATGACAATTTGTATTATGAGTTATGTGATTTGATGTACCGAAGGTTGTTCGGAGTCCTGTATGAGATCACAGACATGACAAGGAGTCTAGAAATGGTCGAGACATAAAGATTGATATATTGGACCATGTTATTCGGACACCGGAAGTGTTCCGGATAGTTTCGGATAAAACCGAAGTGCTGGAAGGGTTGCCGGAACCCTCCGAGGAAGTAATGGGCCTTTGTGGGCCTTAGAGGAGAGAGAGGGTAGTAGCCAGGAGGTGGCGCACGCCCCCAAGGGGAGTCCGAATAGGACTAGGGGAGGGGGGGGGGCGCCGCCCCTCTTTCCCTCTCCCCTTGGACTAGGAAAGGGGGAGCCGATTCCTACTTGGAGTAGGACTCCCCCCTTGGGCGCGCCCTCTAGGGCCGGCCGGCCTCCTCCTCCCCTCCTTTATATACGGGGGAGGGGGGGCACCCCATAGACACACAAGTTGATCTTTAGCCGTGTGCGGTGCCCCCCTCCATAGTTTTACACCTCGGTCATATTTGTCATAGTGCTTAGGCGAAGCCCTGCATTGGTAACTTCATCATCACCGTCACCACGCCGTCGTGCTGAGGAACTCTCCCTCGACCTCAACTGGATCAAGAGTTCGAGGGACGTCACCGAGCTGAACGTGTGCAGATCGCGGAGGTGTCGTACGTTCGGTACTTGGATTGGTTGGATCACGAAGACGTTCGACTACATCGACCACGTTACTAAACGCTTCCGCTTTCGGGTCTACGAGGGTACGTAGACACACTCTCCCCTCTCATTGCTATGCATCTTCTAGATAGATCTTGCGTGATCGTAGGTAAATGTTTTGAAATACTGCGTTCCCCAACAGTTATATGCTGCTCTCAACTTCTGTGTGTGATTTTATGCTTGTCTTTATCCCGTCTCTATCGCAGCTTCATGTTCCCCGTAGGCTGCATGTGTTCCTCTTGCTGTAGCTGGTAGTAGCTCATAATAATTTTTTGAAAAAATGTGACAACCTTGTAAAAGAAAACGTATCTATGACGCTTTGTGTTTGTTGTGCTCTAGACAAGAAAGTTGCACATTTATTATGCAACTATGAGATTTCCAGAATAATCTAGGATAAACTATATGATATGCTGCAAAGAAGAGTAGAAGGAAAAATTGAACAAGGTTGCTTCTGAAGCTTTTGCATTGAGGAGTGAGAGGAGCTATTAAATATTTACCTTTCTTTTTTCCATTTGGCAATTGGTCTATTTTGTTCTGGAGTTGTCTTAAATTTTCTACTGTGATTGAGAAAAAGGTTTTGGAGCTCACTAGCAAAAATGAGCGACCGCATGCCTGCACTGGAGACAGAAGACAAAAAAGGATGCAATTTTGTTACACTGCATCGCAGGTTATAACTCAGTTTGTAAAATCTTCCTTTCTAAAAGTAGTGCACCCGTTGAACCGAAGAAGTACATTTTTTCAAAGTATTGTAGTTCATTGTCAAAAAATCGGTGTGATTTGCTTTATAAAATCTGTGTGGTTCACTATGCAATTTAAAAAAAATCAGTACACTTGAACCATTTATGCAGGTTCACTTGCCTCAGTCGTGTCGTCCAAAAATCCTTTATACATTTTTAGAAAAACAAGAAAAAGAAAACCATGCAGCTCACTTCGATTTATGCCGTGGTTCACTTCTCTCAAAAAATAAATTGCACTCGTGTGTTAAAAAAAAGTGTATTGGGAGTTGCAGTGCACTTCGTCGTCACATGTGGTTCACTACACTCGGCCAGGTAGTTTAGATGAAACTACAAAATAAAATGTTAGAAAAAATAATAATAATGCAGTTCCCTTTGTAGACATTGCAGTGCGGTTTCCTGCCTAATGCAGTTTCTTCGTCGATTTTGTTGTCGCTAAAAATGCATTTAAAAAATAAGTGCACTTGACTGTCTGATGCAGTGTGGTTTTTAGTGTCAAGTAGTGCGTTCTTCCGTCTTATGCAGTATACACGTCGATTTTGGCGTGATAAAAACAGTGTCCACATTTCGTTAATTTTAAAACTGCTCTTAAAACGTAAGGAATTCGAGAGAGTGTTCTACATCAAAAAGTTGCGTCTCGTCGATATATTTCCAACGGCGTATCACTTGAATCATTCCGACAAGAATCGTGAAAAAACAATCGCTGCCACTCGTCGTTTGCCGCACAACTTTCAAAATTAATTTAAAATCGTAAGGAATCTCAAAAATATTTCTACATATGAAAGGTGCGCCTCATCCGTAGCTTTCCAACGGCGTATCACACGCCTCGTTTCAACAAATGGTTAAAAACTGGAGTGAAAACAGTACCAAAAATTTGCAAAACAAAATTCTGTGATTTAGTAAATTTGAAACTGCTCTTAAAAATAACGAATTAGAGAAGGAAATATATAAGAAAAAGTTGTGCCTCGGCTATATCTTTCCTACGGTATATCATTTTCTTCATTCCGACAAGCGGTTTAGAAAAAATGCGAATATACGCTCGTTGCCACTAGTCGTGTGCCTTATCGTTTTCAAAACTGCTCTTAAACCATGACGAATCTCGGAAAGTGTTCAACATGGCGAAGTTGCGCCTAATCCATAGCTTTCCAACCGTATATTACACGCCTCATTCCAATAAATGGTAAAAAACTAGAGCAAAAAGGGTTCTGACAAAACATCGGTGCAGTTTTTTCCGACGCGAAGTTTACTAGTCTTTGTATTGCAGTACCTTTGCTACACAAAGTGCAGTGCCCTTCCGTTGAGCGTGCAATTCGTAAGTGTTAGCAGAATAACTATTCTGATAATATTAGAAGAATAACTATATATAGGGAAAATACATCCTACCACCCAATGGTAGTTATCCCACATATCTCATATACTATTATGGAGTAGTATATATAGTAATTTATCGTTCTAAATATGTTCATATAATATATCTAAGATATTTCAAACCAAGTTTCATTAAAAAATCATATGAGCCCATAGTTTTTGTTATATTTGTGAAATACGTACATATTTGTACGTAAAAAAGAGGACACTCAAAATATAGTACATACTACCAAAAAAATAGTATATATACTACCTAAATATTGTTATATAGTACATACTACACGTACATACTCTTGGTTTTGACAGATACTACATACAACATACAAAACACAAGTGGTGGTAAGTACCACTGGTGGTAGGACAAATTTCGTCCGTTTTCGTCCGTCCACCTCGCTCTCCTAATTTTGGTCCGGTTCGTACGTTTTCTGCAGCTTCGCAAGTCATTGAGCCAGAAAAATTGCTATGGGCCGGTAAAAAAGTTCAACCTCACGACCTGCCCTCCTCTCTCTTTACGGCTGCAGCAAAGGAAAAAAGTTTTCTTATGTCTCTGCTACAATTTCAGATAAATTAGTCCCACCCTGCTCCTTTAAATCATATCCTAGCAGCTTATATACTTTTGGAGTTGCCACAATAAACAAGCCACCAAAGTTATATGAAGAAAGACCCCATGCATGAAAAATTGATAGCCCGGAAGGAAGCTCACGAAAAATATATTTAAAAAGCAGCATGGATGCGGTAGGGGCACTGATTCCCGGCTGCGGCGCTGCTCCAAAATACATGGCGCGGTCTGCAAAGTAACCAACGCAGAGAGAGATGATCTGAGCGAGAGAGAAAAGAAAAGGAAGAAAGGAGTGAGGCATGGCACGACAAGGACCTGCTGCTGGTCCGGCAGGTCGTGGACGAGAGCTGGAGACGTGGCGGCGGAGCCAGGGTGCGGGACTGTGTGGGCACCGGTTCACGGCGGCAGGAGGTCGGGTGGCGGCGCTGCTCCAAAATCCATGCCGGGGTCTCTGCAAAGTAACCAAGGGAAGGGAGAGAGAGAAATGATCTGAGCAAGAGAGAAAAGAAAAGGAGGCCGCCTTGCGCAGGGCGCTGGCCGTGGGAGCTCATGCTCCTATAGTCGCGCGGACGAAGGCGGCTGCGTAGGCAAGGGAGGAGATGCGCATGCGGGCCTGCGAGCGAGGCCGCCTTGCGCAGGGCGCTGGTGGAGGTAGATGACAGTCGATGTGTCTTTGTACGTGTCCAATCATCAGTACAAAACTGGCCACGTACCCAATCGAAGACACCAGAAGCACACATGTGCATGGCTTCATGCCCTAGTGGGGGTCCCCTTTATCTTGAATTTATCTAAGAAATATAGTGATGGATTGGCTCGAGTCCTTCCATATATCCTAACCCTGGTTAATTTTCATCTCTCGGATTCTAAAACTAGATACATAGAATTGCTGAACATGCCCTTCATCCATGAAATAAGCACATAACAATACAATTTTCTTTTGAGAATCATAATAATACAATTCAAAAGTATGAGTACCGGTATATGAACTAGGTGCGTGGCAAACTCTCTCTTGTCTTGGTACGGTTCAGTGACATGTGGGCCATGCGGTGACCAACACCATTGCTTTGGTATTCGCCACATTCAAACGCATTGTCATATGATACATTGTCGCCATCGTTGACGAGGGACCAAATGACAAATAAGTATAAGCGACAACATGACTGTGGCGTCATGTTAAAATGGAAGACATGAGTTTGTGTCGGGTCTTAAGCAATGCTTATTGGGTTAGTGACATATGATCTTTTTTCCCGTTACAATGCACGGGCATGTTTGCTAGTGTGTGTGTGTGTGTATACACACATATAAACACTATTCTGACCACGGGATCAGAATAATATTCTGATCACAACCTGACCTGCCCCGCTAGTAGTACGTTGAACTTCCCTGTGAACTAGGTTGAACTTCCGCCAACATTGCCCAAATGGGGCTTGCGATATACCGTTGGAAAGCTATGGACCCCAATATCATGACCCAACTTAAATTTTTGGCACAATATAAGCGGTTTAAGAGCAGTTTTGAAAACCGTTTTTTCTTCGCACAAAAAACGTGAATCGTATTTTCGATCGCATTTCTAAACCGTTTATCGGAATGAGGCACATAATATGGCGTTGGAAAGCTGCTGCAAAACCGCTCCTTCCACATGTTTAAAGTTTTCTCTAATTCCCTATGGTTAAAGAGTAATTTTAAAAAACGTAAAATTTCGTAAACCGAACAGCTGAGTTCGTTTTTTCGATGTCATTCCTAAACGGCTAATCCAATGGAGGCATATGATATGGCGTTGGAAATCTTATGAAAATGCGCTACTTTTTCATCTTGAAAGTTTTTTTCTAATTTTGAATGGTTTAAGAGTAATTTAGAAAATGGTCCAAGTCCTACCGAGTTCGTATTTTCGAGCTAATTTTTTAACCGTGCGTCCGAATGCAGCAAATGATATGGCGTTCGAAAGATTGAACAAATGCGAAACTTTTTGGTAGGTATTGTTTATCCCAATTCTTTACGGTTTTAAGTCAGTTTCGAAAATGGCGAAAAACGTATTTTTGCCGTAATTTCTACAAACTTTATCGGAATTGGGCAAATAATATACCGTTGAAAAGCTACAGAAAATGCGAAACTTTTTCATGTTGATGGTTTTCTCTGATTCTTAGCCGTTTTCAAGTAATTTCAAAAACGGCGGGATCATTCGCTCTGCCTCTATCGCGAAACAGATTCTTCGAGAATGCACCGCGTGAAGAACCTGAACTTCTCAGCATGTCTACCTCAACTTCACTTTGTGTTCGACGTGCTTTTTTTTGCTCGCAGATCTCCATCCACTACTCGTAGTTCTCCATCCACTTTTCGGAATTCAACGAGTGATATACCGATGGGAAGCTGCCGTAAACATGCAACTTTCCCGTGTTGATTATTTTCTCATACTCGCGATGGTTTTAAAAGTTTTTCATCTGAAATTCATTCAGTGTAGTAGTTGAACTTCCTGCTGTTTCCACGTTGAACTTCTATGACGTATTTTTCCTTTGTAATTTTCTCATCCATTTTTGTCAGTGTTACACAAATGATATTCCTTTTGTACAAACCTCTCTCACAATAATTTTTTTAACTTTCTTCGACCGACGACTTGAACTTACAACAACAAAACTTTTAGCCTTTGTTTTTTATTCTTTTTAATACAAAATGCACACCGTGTAATACGTAAACTTCTAGCAGTTATCAATCTGAACTTCTCTAGGTTACGTGAATATATCTGAGTTTTTTTATGATTTTTAATCTGATTTTCTTAATCCCTTTTTATGAAATTTTGGAGCGCTCTATTATTAAAAGTTGAACTTCTTGTTATTTTAATTTCTGAACTTCTTGTTTCCATTCTTTAATAACAAGAAAAATCTGAGTTTTCTATAATCATCAAACTTCTCCATCTTTTTAATATGGACTTCCTGGTTTTATTTCTTAATCTTTTTTATTAATTTTGAAGAGCTCTATTTTTAAAAGTTGAACTTCTTGTTATTTTATTTTTGAACTTCTTGTTTCCATTCTTTTAATAACAAGAAAGATTTGAATTTTCTATAATCATTGGATTTCTCCATCTTTTTAATATGGACTTCTTGGTTTATTTCTTTTTTTCAGTTTGAACTTCATGGTTGATTCTTCAATACAAGGGATATTTGAGAATTTTAATAACGGTAAAATCTTAGTTTCTAAATAAACATTGAACCACTTCATTATTTTCATTTGAACTTCTAGTTTTTTTAGAAATGGGGAAAATCTATTTTAAAACTTTTTAGTTGTTCCTTTTTTTAATTTGAACTTCTTCGTTTTATACTTTAGTAATGAGAAAAATCTAAGTTTTTCATAGTATTTGGACTTATATTTTATTTGAATTTGAACTTCTTAGTCTTATTCTTAGAAAATTATGTTTTTAAATAAGCATCGAACATTTTCTTTAAAATTAAACTTTAAACTTTTATTTTTCCAAGAAACAGAAAGAATTTTAGTTTTTCTATATCCATCGAACTGCTCCTTTTTTTAATTTGAACTTCTTAATTTTATTTTTTAGTAACAAGGAAAATATGAGTTTTGTCATAAATATGAAACTTCTCTATTTTTGTAATTTGGACTTCTTGATTTATTTCTTTCAGTAAAGACAATATCCTAGTTTTGTAATAAATATTGATTTGTCCATTATTTCAATTTCAAGTTATAGGTTTTTTTTATTTTAAAAACAATGAAAGTCCTTGTTATGATTTTTGAACTTCTCTATTTTTTAATTTTGAACTTCTTATTTTTTATTTTGGAAATGGTGAAATATCCGCTTCTAAGTGACTTTTACTTTTGAATTGCTCTTTTATTTTCTGTTTGAACTTCCTATGATATTTCTTGATTGTCTTTAGTGATTGAAGAAATTTGAGGTTTTAGTAAAAATTGAACCACTCAGCTTCTAGGTTTCTTTAAGGTGGGCTGTGAGTAGAACTCCGAATTTTAGATGTCGGTGTGTTTGAACTTATGCGATATTTGTAAAAAAATAGAGCTAATTTGCACAATATTTGAATCTTTTCTAAATGGTTGACCTTGAACGTCTCGACATTTTTCACTATACACACCTTTTTTGTATGTAATAACTTTTCTATGTCAAATGTCTCCCTGAATGTGTATGAGCTTACCTAAAAAATGTAGTGAGCTTCTTTTTTTAGTGGTGTTTTTCTTGCTAACATGGCACCACATAGATTCATTAAATTCCCTTTCGGCTTCATACCTTCTAATGCAATGGTTTTGCACGGCATGCATGTTTATAGAAATTACAGAAGTTAATTGGTTTGAGATAAAAGGAAACACTAAAATAATTTATTTCCATTTTTGGCATAACCACTGACATCTTAGGCACGTATCCATTTTTTCTCCGCACTTGCTCTTTTTTTGGAGGCTCCACTCCTCCCTGTTGTAATTTCCCAGCACAAGACTACAACTTTTTTTGAATTACTACAATCTTCAACATGGAGTCAGCTTGGACTGCGCAATCACATGCAATCGGACATGAAGTGTTATGCATTTGTAGTAGGATATAATGTACAACAATCGCATACAATATGCATCAAACTTCAACCTGGAGTCACATTGGACTGCAAGACCAAATTTTAGAAACAATGGAGTAAGTAGAAAGGGGGTGGAAGGCATATTTGTTTAGTCCTTTATTCGCTCCAGCGGGACAACCAACGTTGTTGCACAAGAACAGACAGAACATCTCAGGCAAGGATGATGAACCGGGGCATGGGATTTCTTGTCGATGAACATGTAACGATGGACAGAGTGCTCATGACCTGCCCAAGGCATTGCCCGCGACCTTCAGAAGGCGTTGCCGTGATCTGACCTCACGCACACCTCGGATGACGCTGGATCCAGGGAGGACACATGCGTCAGATCTGCGTCGGCGACCGAGGGGGTGGATGGGCCGGGGGGAAGGAGGGTGCTGCCGCAGCCGGGACAACAGCAAGCGAGGATTGGGCAGCGGTGGCGTGAGGTTGATGGCCCGCAGAGGAGGTGCCGCAGGTGAATGGCGTCAGTGCTTTTTTGCCAGAAACTTGCGGGAAGGTCGCCGCCACAGTGAAGGACGACGCTGCGGTGGAAGCAGAGGGGGGCCGCTGCTGTGGTGGATTCAGTGGAAGGGAGGCTGCCACCACGTTGGAAGCAGGGGAGGCCACCGCCGTGTTGGATTCAATGGAAGGAAGGCAGCCGCCGCGATGGATTCAATGGGAGGGAGGTCGCCGCCGCGACGGATTCAGGTGGGAGAGGCCACCACCGGGATGGATTCAAGGGGAGGGAGGTGGCGACCGCTCATGGGATCCGGGGACCGGCGATGGCACTCGGGAACCAGGTCCCTAGGGCGGGGCATGGGGATCCGGGGCTGCGCCGCCGTTTGGGACCAGTGGAGGTGGCTGCGGTGGAGGAGGAGGTGGCCACGAGGGAGTTGGTGCACCGGCCGCGGGGGGAGGAGGCGAGGTGGCCGCGGGGGAGATGGCCCGCCGCTGTGGAGATGTAGGTCGGGGGAGGGGTGGGGGCCGAGAGGTGGAAGAGTGGGTGGGGTTCGGTTTTGTTTTCATATTTCGGGAACAACTCCTCTCCGCCCTGTATATGCCTGCCGTGATCCAAATAGTTATTCTAATCCTGAGATTAGAATAGTGTTGTCATATATATATATGTGTGTGTGTGTATGGAGGTGATGCGTGCATGTTTGAATACCACACATAACATTGATGTGGCATCTGCGTCGAAAATCATACAGTCCCCACATAGAGCGAGATCGGTTCATGATGTGTCATGTGCCGCCCCTCCCCCGCCGCCCACTTTGAGCCGGTGGGAGGGATTCATGCATATGCATGCATGCGCTGAAACTAAAGGACCCTTCGGGACAACACCTCGGTGTCATCCGCGGCGGTAGGCGGAGAAGCTCATGGAGGCGTCTCGCTCTCGCATGTATGCATACGCATACATGCCGCAGCGGTAGGGGGAGGTCACGAGCAGGGCTGAAATACACACAACATAACACGTTATATTAAAAGCATAGAAGGACGAATACTTGTAATGAATCCTTTGGTACTTATGATTCGGCCAGGGGCTTCGTCCTGGGGTGCCTCTTGGGATGTGTTCGACATCCGAATCCGAACCATCCGAGAGGGTTATCTTCCCCCTCTTGTACACCCCCTCCTCCGGGTCTGTGGAGGTTGCGCTTTTCTTTTTTCTCCCCTTGAGGGGAGAGTCACTTTCCGCCTCCTCATCCTCCTCTTCGTCTTCATCTCCCTCGTGGGAGGAGGGGATTTCGGTTTGTCCAGACACCGCGTCCGAAGTACCCTTACGGCAGGGGCAGCCCTTGGCCTCCTTGCTCTTCTTCTTGGCCTTCTTCTCCGGTGCCTGATAGGGCACGGGGACTAGCATCTTCGTTAGCTGGGGAGTGGGCGGATCTTCAGGCAGTGGAGCCGGACACTTGATCCGCTCCGCCTTTGCTATCCAGCCCTGTACAACGAAAAACTCATTATGCCTAAGAATTTATGGACCAAAAGTATGTTTGGAAATAATACACTTACCGAAGTGGCCGGATTCTCGCTGTCAAGGCCGATGTCATCGGTCTCCTTCGGCCACATCTTCTGGGCCTTGAAGAGCAGCTTCCAGATCTCTTCGTGCGTTGTGCCGAAGAATCGTTGCAGGGTCCGGGGACCTTCTGGATTGAACTCCCACATATGGAGGGGCCGGAGCTGGCAAGGGAGGATCCGGCGGAAGAGCATCACCTGAATCACGTCAGTGAGACTGGTGTTCTTGCTTATCATGTTTTTGATGCGCTTTTGTAGCGTCAGCACTTCCACCGTTGACCCCCAGTCTGGACCCTTGTTTGTCCATGACGCGAGCCGCGTAGGGGGTCCGAATCTAAACTCAGGAGTGGCCGCCCATCTGGCGCCACGGGGTTCGGTGATGTAGAACCACTCCTGCTGCCACACCTTGACGGTCTCCACGAAAGCCCCTTTAGGCCACATGGTGTTGGGGAGCTTGCTCACCATGGCACCGCCGCAGTTCGCGTGCTGCCCGTCGACCACCTTCGGCTTCACGTTGAAGACCTTGAGCCATACGCTGAAGTGTGGGGGGATGCGGAGAAACGCCTCGCACACGACGAGAAACGCCGAGATGTGGAGGAAGGAATTTGGGGCTAGATTGTGAAAATCTAGCCTGTAATAGAACATGAGGCCGCGGACAAAAGGGTGGAGAGAAAATCCTAGCCAGTGAAGGAAGTGGGGGATAAACACAACCCTTTCGCCGGGCTCCGGAGCGGGGATGACTTGCTTCTTGGTAGGGTGCCTGTGCGCGATGTCCGTAGTCAGGTACCTCGCCTCCCGGAGCTCCTTGACGTCCTTATCCGTGATGAAGGAGGCCACCCACTTGCCCTGTGAGCCGGATCCGGACATGGCTGGAGAGGTTGGTGGCAGTGGGAAAGATTGAGGCTTGGGCGCTGGAGTTTGAGGATGGGAAACAAGAGAAAGAAGAAGGCGTGGGGTGAAAAAGTGGGATCTTTATCCACTTATATAGGCAGTGAATATCAAGCACCCCCCTTAAGCCTTTAAACTCGCATGTTCCCATGGGGTCATGCGAATGGCGCGGTTGGACTACCCAAACCCGTATTAATGAGGATGTCGCAATAAGTGGACACGATCTCTGTTTTGACAAGACGTGTCAATAGAGGCCGCGCGTTGAAGCACGAAGCGGGAGGCCAAAAAATGGTTTGAAATGATAAAGAGGCCAGATGTAGCATTTCGCTGAAAAAGTTGTCAGTTAACAGACATAATTTTGATTGAATATTCTGCCTTGATGGTTGTGGGATGTCCAGAGCCGGGTACAGGTCTTTTATTCAGATTTCTTCGAAGTATTCGGAGGAGGAATCCGCCTTGCAATGCCAAAGACAATCTTCACACTGGACATATCGTCATTGAAGACTGGTTCAGGGGCTACTGAGAGAGTCTTGGATTAAGGGGTCCTCGAGTGTCCGGGCTATGTGATATGGGCCAGACTGATGGGACGTGAAGATACAAGGTAGAAGGCCTCCCCTCGTGTCCGGATAGGGCTCTCCTTTCCGTGGATGGTAAGGTTGGCGTCCAGATGTATAATTTCCTTCCTCTGTAAACCGACTCTGTACAACCCTAGGCCCCTCCGGTGTCTATATAAACCAGAGGGTTTAGTCTATAGAGGCTATCAGAAGTCATATAGGCTAGACACCTAGGGTTTAGCCATTGCGATCTCGAGGTAGATCGACTCTTGTAACCCCTATACTCATCAAATACAATCAAGCATGACGTAGGGTTTTACCTCCATTAAGAGGGCCCGAAGCTGGGTAAACATCGTGTTCCCTGTGTCCCTTGTTACCTTCGATCCCCAGATGCACAGTTCGGGACCCCCTGCCCAAGATCAGTCAGTTTTGACACCAACAGCGGTGCCACTATTTTCTAAAAAAAATGATCTTAAAAGTGGTTACTATCAAATCCGCATACAAGAGGGTGATGAATGGAAAAAACGCTTTCAAAACAAAGTTTGGTTTGTATGAGTGGGAGCATTATCTTCGCCCGCATGAATTTGTCATACATACCGATCATGAGACACTTAATTACTTAAAAGGTCAAAAAAAGTTGAATAAACGGCATGCTAAATGGAGTGAATTTATTGAGTCTTTTCCTTATGTGATCAAGAACATTAAGGGCAAAGAAAATGTTGTGGCGGATGCTCTTCCCCGCATATGCATGTTTGTTACTCAGCTAGAGTTGAATGTGATTGGCTTTGAGCATATTAAAGATGAATGATCCTTCTTCTGCATTTCCGTATGTAAAATGTCTTACTAACACTTGTTGGGAGAACTTTTATCTCAAAGATGGCTACCTTATGCATGCTAACAAACTTTCATACCCGAGTCTTCTCTTCGTTTGTTGCTTTTGCAAGAGGCTCACGGAGGTGGACTCATGGGACATTCCGGACGCGACAAGACCTTCACCACACTCTCCTTCAAGTACTTTTGGCCAAAGATGTTCCGCGACGTGGCACGCTTCACCAACAAATTCTCTACATGTCGCAAAGCTACGTCCAAAGCACAATCGCATGGTTTACCTATTCCACTTCCAATTCCATATCAACCATGGGAGGATATTAGTATGGATTTCGTGCTGGGTTTGCCTAGAACTCAAAATGGAAAGGATCCCGTCTTTGTTGTCGTGGACTGATTCTCCAAAATGGCACATTTCATACCATGCAATAAGATAGATGATGCTTCACATGTTGCTAATCTTTTTTGTAGGGAAATCTTGAGGTTGCATGGAGTTCCAAGGACAATTGTGTCGGACCGGTACGTCAAGTTCTTAAGCTACTTTTGAAAGACCATTTGCACCAAGCTCGACATCAAGCTTCTATTCTCAACGGCCTATCATCCTCAAAGTGATGGCCAAACGGAAGTCACCAACCGGACGCTATCTACTCTCCTACGCGTGTTGATCAAGAAGAACATCAAGGAGTGGGAGGAGTGCTTACCCATCGCCGAGTACGCCTACAATCGAGCTCGACACACTACTACCGGCAAGTCCCCCTTCGAGGTTGTCTACGGCTTCAACCCATTGTCCCCATTGGACATTTTACCTCTTCCGCTCCAAGAACCCACAAACATGGATGCAAGTGCAAGGGCGAGTTTTATCAAGAAGATGCATGAAGATACAGGGGCAACAATCGAGCGCCAAGTACACCGCATCACCACCAAGCTCAACATCAACAAGACACCAATGGTGTTCCAACCGGGCAATCTTGTATGGCTTCATCTCCGCAAAGACCGCTTCCCCAACGAGCGCAAGTCAAAGCTACTACCACGAGCTAACGAACCATTCAAGGTGCTAGCACGCTACAACGACACGCTTACAAGATTGACATCCCACGCGACAAGTACAACGTAAGTGACATCTTCAATGTCAAAGACTTGGCCAAGTACCATGGTGATGAAGATCACGATCCGTGGACGGATCTCTCCCAAGGGGGGGGAGATGATGCGGAGCATCCTTCCATCATCCCCATGGATTCTACACCAACACTTCAAGCCCCACGTGGACCTATGACAAGAGCTAGAGCACGTGCATTGGAAACCAATGTGAACTCCTTCCTACTTGACATGCATATGGACACGAATGGAACTTGGGTGCTACCTCACCAAGATACTCTATGCCTCATTGGGTACGAAGAGGAACACCACCAAGCAGCTAAGGAGCACCACCAAGTCCAAGGAGAAGCGCCCCAAGTCGCCAAGGACGAAGGAGTCCCTAAGAATCTGGACAGAAGGTCCCGGGCGACCCCGTGCGCACGGGCCCCCGAGACCCCATGCCCACAGGCTACACAGGTAGCTACGGCTGTAGCACCCCGTGTGCACGGGTGTGTACCGTGTGCATGGACCCAACTTACTCCGTGCGCACGGGCCCTACAGGATGGGCGGCTGAGATTGCTGCTTGGCCTCCACTTTGCATCCCCTTCGTCTCCTACCTCCCCAAGCCTATATAAACCGTACCTAGGACCATGTTTAGGGTCAGCAAAGTATTAGATGAGATATTTGTGAGCTTTGCCCCATCTACCTTCCCTCTTGTGGATGAAGACCCCTTTAGGGAAGAATCCTTGTGGATTTCAAAGCCCTCCACAAGGAGAATACTACCTCCAAGACCTCATCTCCAAGGAGTGGGAAGAACTCTATCATTGTATCTTTCCTTTGATTGTGTTTGTGAACTCGTGGATCTTGTCTTTGCTATTCTAGTGGATGTGTAATTGGGTATTGTTAGAGTGAATTCCTATTTGTGATTTCTTGGTGTTCATCCTTTTCCCCCTCCAAGTGTAAAAAGATCCATCTTAGGGTTTCACCCTACAACACCTAGGCCCCTTCGGTGTGTATATAAACCGGAGGGTTTAGTCCGTAGAGATCATCATAATTCTCATAGGCTAGACAGTTAGGGTTCAGCCATTACGATCTCGAGGTAGATCAAATCTTGTAACCCCTATACTCATTGAATGCAATCAAGTAGGACGTAAGGTTTTACCTCCTTTAAGAGGGCCAGAACCTGGGTAAACATCGTGTCCCCATCGTCCCCTGTTACTATCGATCCTCAGATACACAGTTCGGGACCCCCTACCCGAGATCCGCCGGTTTTGACACCAACATTGGTGCTTTCATTGAGAGTTCCACTGTTTTGTCAATAGAAGGATCGATGGCTCGCCTTATCATCAACGACGATATCACTTCTGGAAGGAGCCTAACTTTGGGATAGGTCCTCCAGCTCGGCGGTTTCACTGTGGGCACCCACACCCCGTCAAGCCGACGATGCCCCCCAAACAACACCTCCTCATCGGTCTTGAACACTTCGAAAAGATGGATCTGACGGACGTCTCATCCTTAAACGAGCTACTAGAACGCATCGCCGCCCTGGGGCTTGCAATGGATTATGACCGGATCGAGCTCAA
Source organism: Triticum urartu (assembly GCF_056163025.1). Taxonomy (NCBI): domain Eukaryota; kingdom Viridiplantae; phylum Streptophyta; class Magnoliopsida; order Poales; family Poaceae; genus Triticum; species Triticum urartu. The sequence goes on from NC_141873.1 coordinate 239,815,137, forward strand.
TCCCGATCAAAGGGAAATCCTGCAGCCGCTCCATCTTCTCCTTCTCCTTTCTTTCGTCTTCCATGCTTGGCCTTGGTCCTTTGATTCTCCATGGTCATCTCGTATGTGCCTGAGTATACACAAGGTCCATGCATGAGGTAGTAGCCATGTCTCATATGTGGAAAGTGACGGTTTGAAGAGGAGTGAGTTCACCTTGTGTCCAATGGCGTATGGTTGAGGTCTCATCGTATGTCCTCTTGGGGCTTGGAGAGTAGTCGGACCCCAAGAGGACATACGATGAGACCTCAACCATACGCCATTGGACACAAGGTAGGTCACTCCTCTTCGAACCGTCACTTTCCACATATGAGACATGACTACTACCTCATGCATGGACCTTGTGTATTGTCAGGCAGATACGAGATGACCATGGAGAATCAAAGGACCAAGACCAAGCATGGAAGAGAAGATGGAAGAAAGGAGAAGAAGAAGATGGAGCGGCTGCAGGAGCCAGGCTGGACATCCGGACCGCCGTCCGGATCATCCGGGTCCCCCTCCGGATCATCCGGGTAATTGCGTCTGAAGACACCCGAAGCTTGCAGAATCTCCACGGCGGAGCCGGATCATCCGGACGAGGTCCCGGATCATCCGGACGATGCCCGGATCATCCGGACCCTCATCCGGATCATCCGGCCTTGTCTGCGTGCATGCCTCCGGGCCGAGGCCCATGTACCTGTTTCGCCCCTCACTTACCCCTTCACCCACTAGACTATAAATAGACCCCCTCCACCTCCTTTCTAGGGTTAGCGTTGTGTTAGCTCATTTGTGAGATAGAGCTTCGCTCATCCATATCGGATCTACTCCTTGGGAGAGACCGCGGCCCCTCTTCAGAGAAGATCCACCTTGGATTCAAGACCTCTTTACGGGAAGATCCCCTTGTGGATTCAAGACCTCCTCACGGAGAAGAACCGGCTACCCTTTGTATCGTCCTTTGTTGGATTTGGATCGTGTATCTCTTTATGTTTTGAGGATCTAGCACATGTGTGATCGTTCTTGTTAGTTTGAGTGATTCTCTCGTGTTTCCCCTCGTGTTCGTCGTGTTCTTCGCGGGATCCGCTCGTTTCATGAAAGATCGGCCACATAGGGTTCCACCCCACATCATCTTGGTATCTAGAGCCACGTTGATCATGATTTCGGAGCCTCCTCTCTTTTGTTTTATAGCCTAGTTTTGTTGATTTCGTCCTAAATTCGAAAATCCCCACAAAAAAACACCCCAATTTTTTGTGATTTGTGAGTTTTGATGATGTTTTGTTGATTTTGATCCAGATTTGCTTGGTTTTAAGTGGATCTAGCATCTTCCCAAGTTTCCCCACCTTCCATCCACAAAATCTCCTCAATTTTGCCCCGAAAATCATCCATTTTCCACCAAAAAATTCGTCCGCGAGAGGAAATCCCGAGCAGTTTGACCTACCAGGATCATCCGGAAGTGCTCCCGGATCATCCGGCTCCACCCGGATCAGCTGGACCATCTTCCGGATGTCCGGACGCCCCAGACAACAGAAATCCGGTTGACGAACCCGGATCATCCGGACCTACTCCCGGATGTCCGGGTAACCCTGAAACTGAGAAGGCCGAATTCTTGTTTCGGCCATAACTAATTCATCCGGAGTCCGTTTTTGACTTCTTTAGCTCGTTTAGATGCTCTTGACATCCCCCTTCCCAAAAAATACTACCACCAAAATTTGACTCCATCAAATTTTTGGAACTTTGGCATCCTTGCACCACAACCTTCGCGTAACCACCACCGACTTCCACAACCTAAACAATTGTGATCCATATAGCATTAGTGGTTGTTTGAGTTGTAACTTGAGTCTCCTAAGGTGTTTCGGCTACTTAGGGACGGTTGCTTCTTCATCAACCACCACCACCACTTCCGCATAACATTGCCCACCATACACTTCCGCCACCCCAACTTAACCCAAATTTGTTTGTGTTGTGAGCGTGTCTCCTAAGGTGTTTCGGCTACTTAGGGACCGTGCTTCCAACACCGACACCGTGTATAGTCCACAACCTTACCCTCCATTTCCGCATTGCATACTCCTCAACCCATCATTGTCATTCCACAATTCCTTTGAGCTTCCGCAACACCACCACCACATCCCACTACCACCATTTGACATTTGACATTTGAGATTTTGAATTCGCGGTTTTTCCGTTTCCTAAGGTGTTTCGGCTACTTAGGGACGAGTCTCCATCATCTTGGTATCTCCATCAAGATCACCAGCACTCATCATCGCCAAGAACGTTAACCTCCATATCATCTTGGTATCATGGTATCCCTCCATTGTATATTCCCTTGCCATTGCATTGATAACCCCTAGCCCATTTTGCGTTACTTGCCTATCGAGACTAGCCATTTGAGTATTGCCGGCAACGTTACTTATGCACATTAGTGATCTACACCATCCATTGCATACATACCATATCATATTGGTATCATATCATCCCTTGTGTCATAAGATTGTTCCCGTATATACCCAATTGCTATCTTGGTTTGTGCATTTAGCATTGTGGCCATATACAAAAAAAGAATAAGCTTTTAAGCAAATGAGAAAGAGCAAAGAAGCGTGTAAGCAAGTGCCATAGCATCATACCATTGCATATAAGATTGTCATATCCGATCATCTTGGATCATACCACCAGAACATCATACACATAGCATACTTGGGATAGAAAGCTCATACATTTTTGCATATCATAGGTTGTGCACAAGTGTCGTATCTGCCTATTGAGCAATCGTGCTAGCGTCTCTCTTGAATTGTGCAACACGAGCGTTTTTCGTGGATTCCACATTTTGTGCTCATTCCTTGGTTGCACGACCCCATTTATCTATCCGTGTGTGTGTTTCCGTGTGCCACATACTTGTTTCACTTGCGAATTTGTGAATCTATTTCAACATTATTGACTCTTGCTAACATTTTACATCAATTTTTTTGTGCCACTATCCTCACCGAGCTCGACCATAAGCCTTATTTGTGTAGGTGTGAGAAATTGACAAGAACAGTACCAATTGTGCTATTTCCTTGTTACATCATTGAGTGATCATTGATCCATCTTCAACTTTGGTCAAGGTATATTTGGTATAAGTTCTTCTCTTTCTCCCACTCATATTTGCTCGAGTCTTGTGATGGATAGGCAAGGCATTTCATCTCCGGTCTTCGACAACAACGACGGCGTGAACAACTACATCACCAAAGCGTCCATCTTCGAACTACAACGAGCATCAAAAGCTGCACATTCTACCTTGCAAGAGTGCATCGAGAAGCTCTGTATCGACATTCATCACTCCGAAGCAAGAAAAAGGGACTACATCAACAACAAGCTTTCCATACAAAAGGAGGAGCAAGTTGCAAGGTTGGAGGAGATTTGGATCTTGTTGATCAACCGCTCTTCCCCTTCATTATCCTCAAGGCGGCGACATTCAAGTCACAAGTCTTCGGAGCGCAAACAAGATGCAAGCGCAAGTCGTCCACGTCCACATCTCCATGGCGACCATCATCAACATCGTCATGAAGGGCAAGTCACCTCCAAGCAACATGTACACGACGACGACGAACGACATCTACTACGAGCTCAAGTATGAAAACAACACCATCATCATGATGATGCTCACCAAGCGCAAATGCACAAGTCCCAACAAGCACTACTTCACGCCGAGTCCAAACTTCATGAGCACAAGAGAAGACCGCGAGACGAGCACCACCAAGACGGAGCTACGGCTACACCAACCACTTCGGCATCTTCGCCAAGTGTTCTCAAGGCACCTTCGCCTTTGGACGTATGACATCTTCACCTACTTCTCGTGAGTTTGCCTACATCGACATCTTCAACAACAAGGCGACCACCTACGAGCGAGGGCGACACTTCCATATTCCGAAGCCCCTCAAGGAAGATGGCCGAGCATGGGAATTTCCCTTTGGTCATGGAGATGAGCTACGAGGTGCCACATCATATGGGCCTCCTACAACAAGACGGCGACAAGACGGCCGAGCTAGGGCCATCCCCTTCGACCACGGCGACGAGCACGAACCTCTTCAACAACATGAAGATGCCGCCCATATTGGACTCATACTCCGAGTCAAGCTACGCGAGCGCACATGAGACCTTATCTTTGGTCTTGGAGGAGAGTTATGTTGTGCCATCTTCGCCCTTCATCCACGGCGACGACTACGACATGATTAAGCATGGAGACATTTGCACCTACATCTCTCTGACACCCACAAATGACGAGATGCCCCAATTGCCATGTGAGGAGAGCCACTACCACATGAGTGACATGAGTGACTCCACCATACATGACATTGAGAGCATTTCCTATGAGAGGATGCGTGTGACCACCACTAGCCCCACACTTGAGAACATGCCACACATCCTATGTGAGGTTGAGAGCCATTTGAGTGACTCCACCAACCATATGAGTGAGAGCATCTTACCGGGAGTGAGTGAGCCACAACACTTAGTGAGTGAGGTAGTTGATAGGGCATGTGAGGCCACTATGATTTCTAATAACTTAACTTCTACTCCTAGTGTGTTTTCTTCTTTGGTGCTAGGTCTCCTATATGACGACATGCCTATCCTCGACAAGTCCATACCTCCAATGGAGATGATGATGGCCATGGTGGACGGTGATGGACCCCCACATGGTTCCATCAAGATGGAGATGATCATGACTTATTCTTTGACACCTCACCTACAACACATGAGCGATGCTCCAAAGGTAACATAGGTGATGGTGCTTCTCTTGTCCCACTAGTGGACTATCCCACCAATGATTGCTTGCATGATGTTGACACACCTATTCCCATGCTTCATGCTAGTGCGACTTCTTCATGTCATGACTTACCTATTTATGAAGAATATGATGATGAGCATGTTGAGTTGCCTAGTTGTGATGCTATGCTCTATAGGATATCATGTGAAAATTCTATTGGTCACATCATGTTTGACAATCCATTGAACTTGTCATACGCTATGAATGAGATCTCCCATATTGCATCATTTCAATCTCAACATAGTGACTATGCATGCCCCATTAAAATAAATCCCATTTGCAATTATGGCATAGATGACGAGATGATGGTCATCGGCTTTTGTTTTTCATGTGATGATATTGTCATGCTTCCTTTACATGATTTGCGCAATTCATCTACTATGCCCTGAAATGATCACATTGTTCCAAATATGCTTTGTTTTAGATGTTGTCAATATTCTCCATCTGATGTTTCCACTAATGATCATGAGGAGACCCCCATAGTTTCCTCATACATATTAGGAGATTTTGATGCATTCCATACTTTGATTGATTCCCATAATTGCTTGCACCATATGCATTCCACCAATAACAATGTTCTACATATTTCTCGTGATGCATTACACAAGTTGAGTCTCCATTATGCTATACATAAAAACAAACCTATCATGATGGGTGACATGTTTCTATATCACGCATCTCATTTATTTGAGCACTGGCTAGTTTGTGCTAACCAACACTTGCACGTGCGCATCATGATGGATGATGTGTACATATACCACGCACACACAATTTTCCCTTTATCTTTGTTTTGTGTAGGTACTCATGTATACTCGTCAAGCTCTCAATCCCAAGAGTTGACGAAATGAGCTCTTGAGAGCAAAGATGACTTGGGATCCCGTGAACTATCCTTACCACCATTCTCTTCACGCATTCCTTTTACTTGGCTCTCACACGGCTATGGGCTATTTACCATTTGTCACATTATGCCCATTATATCGTGTTCACTTTGCATGTTATGCATCTTTAGATGATTTTGCCATGCAATTGTGACCCTTGCTTGCATCTACCCATGATTCACCATTATGCTACTCCAATGTGTATTTGCATGCTTGGTGGAGATCCTTGTTGCTATTGCCATGTTTACCATGTGCCACATTCTATTGATGCTTGTTGTGTTGGGAGAGTCATGATGTTCATTTCTATTTACATATGAATTCTTGCCAACACCATGAACCTACTTTGCTCATATCTTCCTTTCATGCTTCTGCTATGTCATGTGAATTATTCATGCACACAATTTGCACCCATGACATGCTTGACATGATCCCTTCTAGTATGTTGCATCTTCGCACTACTAGCTTGCTTGACTTGATCACTATGATTTCTTGCTTTGTCGCATCACCCATGTTCCTTTCTCACTCGCTTTCTTGGGTTGATGACATATATGTTCATGCCTCTCACATGATACATCTTGTTCATTGTCGCTTGCCTCCAATTGTTGCATCTATGCTTATTGACCATGGAGACTTGGACACTTTACTTGTGATGCATGCTTGCTTGATTGCGCCTATTGTATTTGGTTGTTCTCACATGATATGCCTCCATACTATGAAATGCTCCCTTGTCCTTTCTTATGATGAGCATGATGCATACACTTGTTGGGTATCTTACCACACAAATGATAGGTTTTTCACTTCGGCTAACCTCATTTGTTTTTCCAAGTGTTTTTCATGTTCTTTCATTTTGGAGGATTCACAAGAGGTGCCGTTATGCGCCAACTTGGTCATGCGAAGGCATACACGATGTGCAACACCAACATTGGCGAGAATCTCCTAAAGGTGACCTCCTTCCCTTTGAGCCATCCTCACATATGCATATTGGATGGGTCAATCTTTCATTGTTGTTTCCTTCTTGTTGTCTACATGATACATCTCGCGAACGGAGGAGCGACATTGACGATTGGCTCTATGGACCATCATATTGCGGAGCGCTCGAACTTATTGGATGCACCTTCGAACCTCCACTCATTCCACGACATCAAGCATTGGTACACCAACACCTCCATATTTTTTGATTGTGCTCACACATATCATGCTCGATGGACATATCATACACACGACAAATTTACATCTTATGCATGGATTGACACACATTATGATTGCCTTGTTGCATCTTGTATTCCCATATAATCCATGATTTCTGAGCTTGTGCATTTCCTTAGGAAATTTGTTGTGATCTTCCTTGATGGCATATTCATACATCATGATCATATTTCCTACCATCAATTGCATGATAACTTATTCATATTGAGCACCAATTACCATGTTCATGCTTTTGATACACCGTCCCATTATGACATTATTTTGCATCATGGTTGCATTGATCATATTCACAATACATTTGTGTGCACAATGAATGCTTTTGCTACCATGAACGCTTTGCATATCATTCTATATCATCTTGTTAATCTTCATGCATTTTTTCACGAACAATCTTGCTGCACGGACTCATACCTACTTCATGGACACTTTGTGTGTGCTAACCATTGTATTTTCGAGTGTCGTTTGTGTTTGATCTTTTTGCATGTATACCACTCCGGCGACACCTTGGAGTACTTGGATTGCGCAATGTCTTCAACTCCTGCCAACTACAAGTCCGTCCACAACAACCGTTTCCATGGTGATGAGGATCACGATCCGAGGTCGGATCTTTCCCAAGGGGGGGAGACGATGCGGAGCATCCCACGTTCATCCCCACGTACACTCCGACTACTCTCCAAGTCCCAAGAGGACATACGATGGGACCTCAACAATACGCCATTGGACACAAGGTGAACTTACTCCTCTTCGAACCGTCACTTTCCACATATGAGACATGGCTACTACCTCATGCATGGACCTTGTGTATACTTAGGCACATACGAGATGACCATGGAGAATCAAAGGACCACGGCCAAGCATGGAAGAGAAGACGGAAGAAAGGAGAAGAAGAAGATGGAGCGGCTGCAGGAGCCAGGCTGGACATCCGGACTGCCGTCTAGATCATCCGGGCTCAGCCGGATCATCTGGGTCCCCCTCCGAATCATCCGGGTAATTGCGTCCGAAGACACCCGAAGCTTGCAGAATCTCCATGGCAGAGCCGGATCATCCAGACGAGGTCCCGGATCATCTGGACGACGCCCGGATCATCCGGACCCTCATCTAGATCATCCGGCCTTGCCTGCGTGCATGCCTCCGGGCCAAGGCCCATGTACCTATTTAGCCCCCTCACTTACCCCTTCACCCACTAGACTATAAATAGACCTCCTCCACCTCCTTTCTAGGGTTAGCGTTGTGTTAGCTCATTTGTGAGATAGAGCTTCCCTCATCCATATCGGATCTACTCCTTGAGAGAGACCGCGGCCCCTCTTCGGAGAAGATCCACCTTGGATTCAAGACCCCTTTACGGGAAGATCCCCTTGTGGATTCAAGACCTCCTCACGGAGAAGAACCGGCTACCCTTTGTATCGTCCCTTGTTGGATTTGGATCGTGTATCTCTTTGTGTTTCGAGGATCTAACACATGTATGATTGTTCTTGTTAGTTTGAGTTATTCTCTTGTGTTTACCCTCGTATTCTTCATGTTCTTCGCGGGATCCGCTCCTTTTGTGAAAGATCGGCCACATAGGGTTCCACCCTACATCATCTGGTGAAGTCATTGAGCGGTAGTTGGTGTTGAGCTCTTCACCTTCACGTTCTTGTTGGTGGTGGTGTTGATGCCGATGTGATCTTGCCAGAGATGGTAGCTCGGAGGCATGTGCTCTTGAGCGTCTTCTCAAAGATGAGGAAGATCGCTTGTAGGACTTGATGAGGGCTTTGATCTCCTCCATTTGAGAATCCATCTTGGCATCCAAGTTGTTTTTCCTGGCAACCAAGTTACCTTTGCCCAAAGTTGAGAATGTATCCCGTTTCACTTAATGTGAAATGAAAGAATAGTGGAATTGGTACCGAACTTGTTCACTCACACCTATCAAGTAAAGCTTATGGAGTAGCTTGGTGAGGATAGTGGCACAAAAATTTGATGCAAAATGTTAGCAAGAGTTAATAATGTTGAAAGAGATTCATGATAATCCACAAGTATAGGGGATCAATTGTAGCCTCTTTTGATAAGTAAGAGTGTCGAACCCAACGAGGAACTAAAGGTAGAACAAATATTCCCTCAAGTTCTATCGACCACCGATACAACTCTACGCACGCTTAACGTTTGCCTTACCTAGAACAAGTAAGAAACTAGAAGTGCTTTGTAGGTGTTGTAGGCTAGGTTTGCAAGATAATAAATAGCATGTAAATAAAAGCTAGGGGCTGTTTAGATAAAGACACAAGTAATTAGTTTCAGTAGAGAGCTTTTTGTCACGAGAAAGTTATTTGTCCATAGACAATTGATAACTAGACCGGTAACCATTATTGCAATTTTATTTGAGGGAGAGGCATAAGCTAACATACTTTATCTTCTTGGATCATATGCACTTATGATTGGAACTCTAGCAAGCATCTGCAACTACTAAAGATCATTAAGGTAAAACCCAACCATAGCATTATAAGGCATCAAGTCCTCTTTACTCCCATATGCAAACAACCTACTTACTTGGGTCTGTGCTTCTGTCACTCACGCCACCCACCATAAGCAAATCATGAATATATTGCAAACCCTACAGTGGGGATCCCTCACGCTTGCGCGACACGGAGGGCACCATAGGATAGCACCAGTAATAAAACATGCAACTCAAACCAATCACGATCATCAATTAACCCATAGGACAAAACGGATCTACTCAAACATCATAGGATAGCCATACATCATTGCAGAATAATATATAGTGCTGAGCACCATGTTTAAGTAGAGATTACAGCAGGTAAAAGAGGGGTTACACCGCTGCATAGAGGGGGGAAGAGTTGGTGATGACGGCGGTGAAGTTGTTGGGGTAGATCGTTGTCGCGATGATGGCCCCGACGGTGTTCCCGCATCCCTGGGAGAGAGGGGGAGAGAGCCCCCCTTCTTCTTCTTATTCCTTGACCTTCCCCCTAGATGGGAGAAGGGTTTCCACTCTGGTCCATGGCCTCCATGGGGGCGGAGGGGTGAGAGCCCCTCCGAGATTGCATCTCTCTCTCTCTCTCTCTCTCTCTCTCTCTCTCTCTCTCTGTTTCCTTCTGTTTCTGCGCTCCCTGATTCTGCCCTTTCACTATTTCTTAAATTCCCGAAGATCCGTAACTTCGATTGGCCTGAAATTTTGACAAGATTTTTATCCGGATATTGGCTTTCTTGCGGCGAAAGAAGGACACTAACCACCTTACGGAGTGGCTACGAGGGCCCAAGGCGCGCCCTACCCCCTGGGGCGCCCCTCACCCTCATGGCCCCCTCGGGCATCGTCTTGCGTTGATTCCACTTCCCAAAATTCACATATATTCCAGAAAAATCTCCATAAGTATTTATCCCGTTTGGACTCCGTTTGATATGGATTTTTTGCGAAACAAAAAACATGCAACAAACAGGAATTGGCACTGGGCACTGGATCAATATGTTGGTCCCAAAAATAGTATAAAAAGTTGCCAAAAGTATGTAAAAGTTTTAGAATATTGGCATGGAACAATAAAAAATTAGAGATACGACAGAGACGTATCAGCATCCCCAAGCTTAATTCCTGCTCGCCCTCGAGTAGGTAAATGATAAAAAAGATAATTTTTGATGTGGAATGCTACCTGGCATAATCTTGATCATGTAATCTAATCATTGCATGAATATTAAGACATGAGTGATTCAAAGCAATAGTCTATCAGTTGACATTAAGACAATAATACTTCAAGCATACTAATAAAGCAATCATGTCTTTTCAAAATAACATGGACAAAGAAAGTTATCCCTACAAAATCATATGGTCTGGCTATGCTCCATCTTCATCACACAAAATATTCAAATCATGCACAACCCCGATGACAAGCCAAGCAATTGTTTCATACTTTTGATGTTCTCAAACCTTTTCAACTTTCATGCAATACATGAGCATGAGCCATGGATATAGCACTATAGGTGGAATAGAATATGATGATGGAGGTTGTGTGGAGAAGACAGAAAAGGGAGAAAGTCTCACATCGACGCGGCTAATCAACGAGCTATGGAGATGCCCATCAATTGATGTCAATGCGAGGAGTAGGGATTGCCATGCAATAGATGCACTAGAGCTATAAGTGTATGCAAGCTCAAACTGAAACTAAGTGGGTGTGCATCCAACTTGCTTGCTCATGAAGACCTAGGGCACTTGAGGAAGCCCATCGTTGGAATATACAAGCCAAGTTCTATAATGAAAATTCCCACTAGTATATGAAAGTGATAACTCAAGAGACTCTCTATATGAAGAACATGGTGCTACTCTGAAGCACAAGTGTGGTAAAAGGATAGTAACATTGTCCCTTCTCTCTTTTCTCTCATTTTTTGTAGGCTTCTTTGGCCTCTCTCTCTTCTTTTTTTTGGGGGGGGGGCTTCTCTGGCCACTTTTATTTTGATAACCTTACATGGGACAATTTTCTAATAATGATGATCATCACACTTTTATTTACTTACAACTCAATATTACAACTCCATACTAGAACAAAGATATGACTCTATATGAATGCCTTCGGCGGTGTACCGAGATGTGCAATGATCTAGCGTGACAATGAAATCACAAAACGGACAAGCCATGAAAACATCATGCTAGCTATCTTACGATCATGCAAAGCAATATGACAATAAATGATCAAGTCATGTATATGATGATGATGGAAGTTGCATGGCAATATATCTCGGAATGGCTATGGAAATGCCATGATAGGTAGGTATGGTGGCTGTTTTGAGGAAGATATAAGGAGGCTTATGTGCGATAGAGCGTATCATATCACGGGGTTTGGATGCACCGATGAAGTTTGCACCGACTCTCAAGGTGAGAAATGGCAATGCACGGTACCGAAGAGGCTAGCAATGATGGAAGGGTGAGAGTGTGTATAATCCATGGACTCAACATTAATCATAAAGAACTCACATGCTTATTGCAAAAATCTATTAGTCATCGAAACAAAGTACGACGCGCATGCTCCTAGAGGGGTAGATTGGTAGGAAAAGACCATCGCTCGTCCCCGACCGCCACTCATAAGGAAGACAATCAATAAATACCTCATGCTCCAACTTTCTTACATAACGGTTCACCTTACGTGCATGCTACGGGAATCACAAACTTCAACACAAGTATTTCTACAATCCACAACTACCCACTAGCATGACTCTAATATCACCATCTTTATATTGCAAAACTATTGCAAGGAATCAAACATATCATATTCAATGATCTACAAGTTTTATGTAGGATTTAATAACTAACCATGTGAATGACCAATTCCTGTCAACTCTCTAAATATATATAAGTGAAGCAAGAGAGTTTAATTCTTTCTACAAAAGATATGCCCACGCTCTAACAAATATAAGTTAAGCAAAAGAGCATTCTACAAATGGCGGTTTTATATGTGTAGGGAAACAGGCAATCCAAACTTCAAATGATATAAGCGAAGCACATGAAGCATTCTATAAAGCCATACTCAAAAGATATAAGTGAAGTGTGATAACCCACAAGTATAGGGGATCGCAACAGTTTTCGAGGGTAAAGTATTCAACCCAAATTTATTGATTCGACACAAGGGGAGCCAAAGAATACTCGCAAGTATTAGCAGCTGAGTTGTCAATTCAACCACACCTGGAAACTTAGTATCTGCAGCAAAGTATTTAGTAGCAAAATAATATGGTAGTAGTGGTAACGGTAACAAAAGGTAACGGTAGTAAAAGCAATGTTTTTGGTATTTTGTAGTGATGATAGCAATAGCAACGGGAAAGTAAATAAGTGAAGAGCAATATATGGAAAGCTCGTAGGCAATGGATCGGTGATGGAGAATTATGCCGGATGTGGTTCATCATGTAACAGTCATAACCTAGGGTGACACAGAACTAGCTCCAGTTTGTCAATGTAATGTAGGCATGTATTCCGAATATAGTCATACGTGCTTATGGAAAAGAACTTGCATACCATCTTTTGTCCTACCCTCCCGTGGCAGCGGGGTCCTTACGGAAACTAAGGGATATTAAGGCCTCCTTTTAATAGAGAACCAGAACAAAGCATTAACACATAGTGAATACATGAACTCCTCAAACTACGGTCATCACCGGTAAGTATCCCGATTATTGTCACTTCGGGGTTAACGGATCATAACACATAATAGGTGATAACCCACAAGTATAGGGGATCGCAACAGTTTTCGATAAGTAAGAGTATCGAACCCAACGAGGAGCTAAAGGTAGAACAAATATTCCCTCAAGTTCTATCAACCGCCGATACAACTCTACGCACGCTTGACATTCGCTTTACCTAGAACAAGTATGAAACTAGAAGTACTTTGTAGGTGTTGTTGGATAGGTTTGCAAGATAATAAAGAGTACGTAAATAAAAAGTAGGGGCTGTTTAGATAAAGAAACAATAAAGTAAATACAGCAAGTGTGGAAAAGTGGTGGTAGGAGTTGCGAAATTGCCACTAAGCAATTGACTACTTTACTAGACCGATAGCAAGTATTATGTGGGAGAGGCCACTGCTAGCATGTCATCCCTGACTTGGAATTCTATGCACTTATGATTGGAACTATTAGCAAGCATCCGCAACTACTAACGTTCATTAAGGTAAAACCCAACCATAGCATTAAGATATATTGGTCCCCCTTCAATCCTGTATGCATCAATTTCTATGCTAGGTTGAAGCTTCTGTCACTCTTGCCCTCCAATACATAGTCCTATCAACATACAACTAACCCTAGGGTGTGATCCACGCACGCAATCATATGATGGGCACCAAAGGACAACAACATAACAACAAGCAAATTAAATCAATCATAGCAATTCATCAACCACCGATAGGACAACCAAAATCTACTCAGACATCATAGGATGGCAACACATCATTGGATAATAATATGAAGCATAAAGCACCATGTTCAAGTAGAGGGTACAGAGGGTTGCGGGAGGGTGGACCTCTGTAGATAGAGGGGGGAAGGTGATGGAGATGTTGGTGAAGATGGCGGAGGTGTTGGTGTAGATTGCGGTGATGATGGTGATGGCCACGGCAGTGTTCCGGCGCCACCGGAAGAGAAGGGGAGAGGGGGCCCCTTCGTCTTATTCTTCCTTGACCTCCTCCCTAGATGGGAGAAGGGTTTCCCCTTTGGTCCTTGGCCTCCATGGCATGGGAGGGGAGAGAGACCCTCCGAGATTGGATCTGTCTCTCTGTCTCTCCCTGTTTCTGCGTTCTCAGATTATACCCTTTCACCGTTTCTTATATTCCCGGAGATCCGTAACTCCGATTAGGCTGAAATTTTGACACGATCTCTATCCGGATATTAGCTTTCTTGCAGTGAAAGAAGGACATCAACCGGCTTACGGGGTGGCCCCGAGGGTCAGGGGTGCGCCCCCCTTCCTCGTGGGCCCCTCGAGCGTCGTCTCGCATGGATTTTTCTTCCCAAAAATCATATATATTCCAAAAAAAATCTTCGTCAGTTTTTATTCCATTTGGACTCCGTTTGATATGGATATTCTGCGAAACAAAAAACATGCAACAAACAAGAACTGGCACTGGGCACTGGATCAATATGTTAGTCCCAAAAATAGTATAAAAAGTTGCCAACAGTATATGAAAGTTGTAGAATATTGGCATGGAACAATCAAAAATTATAGATACGGCGGAGACGTATTAGCATCCCCAAGCTTAATTACTGCTCGTCCTCGAGTAGGTAAATGATAAAAAAGATAATTTTTGATGTGGAATGCTACCTAGCATAATCTTGATCACATATCTTATCATGGCATGAATATTAAGATACGAGTTATTCAAAGCAATAGTCTATCATTTCACATAAAAACAATAATACTTCAAGCCTACTAATAAAGCAATCATGTCTTTTCAAAATAACATGGACAAATAAAGTTATCCCTACAAAATCGTATAGTCTGGCTATGCTCCATCTTCACCACACAAAATATTCACATCATGCACAACCCCGATGATAAGCCAAGCAATTGTTTCATACTTTTGACGTTCTCAAACCTTTTCATCTTCCACGCAATACATGAGCATGAGCCATGGACATAGCACTATAGGTGGAATAGAATTGATGGTGGAGAAGACAAAAAGGAGAAGATAGTCTCACATCAACTAGGCGTATCAACGGGCTATGGAGATGCCCATCAACAGATATCAATGTGAGTGAGTAGGGATTGCCATGCAACGGATGCACTAGAGCTATAAGTGTATGAAAGCTCCAACCGAAACTAAGTGGGTGTGCATCCAACTTGCTTGCTCATGAAGACCTCGGGCATTTGAGGAAGCCCATCATCGGAATATACAAGCCAAGTTCTATAATGAGAATTCCCACTAGTATATGAAAGTGATAACTCAAGAGACTCTGTATATGAAGAACATGGTGCTACTTTGAAGCACAAGTGTGGGAAAAGGATAGTAGCTCTGCCCCTTCTCTCTTTTTCTCTCATTTTTTTATTTTTTTGGTGGTCTTCTTTGGCCTCTTTTTTTTATTTGGGCTTCTTTGGCCTCTTTTATTTTTTTGTAAAGTCTGGAGTCTCATCCCGACTTATGGGGGAATCATAGTCTCCATCATCCTTTCCTCACTGGGGCAATGCTCTAATAATGATGATCATCACACTTTTATTTACTTACAACTCAATATTACAACTCAATGTCTAGAACAAAGTATGACTCTATATGGATTCCTCCGGCGGTGTATCGGGATGTGTAATGATCTAGCATAGCAATGACATCAAAAACGGACAAGCCATGAAAACATCATGCTAGCTATCTTACGATCATGCAAAGCAATATGGCAATGAATGCTCAAGTCATGTATATGATGATGATGGAAGTTGCATGGCAATATATCTCGGAATGGCTATGGAAATGCCATGATAGGTAGGTATGGTGGCTGTTTTGAGGAAGGTATATGGTGGGTTTAAGGTACCGGTGAAAGTTGCGCGATACTAGAGAGGCTAGAAATGATGGAAGGGTGAGAGTGCGTATAATCCATGGACTCAACATTAGTCATAAAGAACTCACATACTTATTGCAAAAATCTATTAGTCATTGAAACAAAGTACTACGCGCATGCTCCTAGGGGGATAGATTGATAGGAAAAGACCATCGCTCGTCCCCGACCGCGACTCATAAGGAAGACAATCAATAAATAAATCATGCTCCGACTTCGTTACATAACGGTTCACCATACGTGCATGCTACGGGAATCACAAACCTCAACACAAGTATTTCTACAATCCACAACTACCCACTAGCATGGCTCTAATATCACCATCTTTATATCGCAAAACTATTGCAAGGAATCAAAAATATCATATTCAGCGATCTACAAGTTTTATGTAGGATTTTATGACTAACCATGTGAATGACCAATTTCTGTCATCTCTCTAAATAGATATAAGTGAAGCAAGAGAGTTTAATTCTTTCTAAAAAAGAATGCCCACGCTCTAACAAATATAAGTGAAGCAAAAGAGCATTCTACAAATGGCGGTTGTCTATGTAAAGAGAAACAGGCAATCCAAACTTCAAATGATATAAGTGAAGCACATGAAGCATTCTATAAAGCCATACTCAAAAGATATAAGTGAAGTGCAAAGAGAATTCTACAAATCAACCAAGGACTATCTCATACCAGCATGGTGAATAAAAGAAAAATGAAAACTAAATGCAAAAGACGCTCCAAGATTGCACATATCGCATGAACGAAACGAACCGAAAACATACCGATACTTGTTAAAGAAAGAGGGGATGCCTTCCGGGGCATCCCCAAGCTTAGACGCTTGAGCCTCCTTGAATATTTACTTGGGGTGCCTCGGGAATCCCCAAGCTTGAGCTCTTGCCTCTCTTCCTTCTTCTCACATCGAGACCTTCTCGATCATCGAACACTTCATCCACACAAAACTTCAACAGAAAACTCGGTAAGATCCATTAGTATAATAAAGCAAATCACTACTCTAAGTACTGTTGAAAACCAATTCATATTTTGTTTTTGCATTGCGTCTACTGTAGTATAACTTTTTCATGGCTTAATCCACTAATATAATTGATAGTTTCATCAAAACAAGCAAACTATGCATCAAAAACAGAATCTGTCTAAAACAGAACAGTCTGTAATAATCTGAACATTAACCATACTTATGATACTTGAAAAATTCTACCAAAATTAGGAAAAATAAAAAATTTGTATAGGAAGACAGTGCAAAAAGAATCAGAACCATTTGACATTCCAGCTAAAAATATAAAATCGCGCACTACAGCCAAAGTTTCTGTCCTGCACTGTACAAACCATCAAGCAAATGTAAACATCCTAAAGGCAAACCTTGTCACATTATTTTTGTAATACAATGGAATTGTACAAGGGGATAATTATTTTTATTGAAAAGTTTCTATAATCAAGATTCACAAAGTTTCCATGAGCATTAACAAAGTTCAAGGCTAGCTCCCACTTCAACAATGTTTGTCTTTCTCACTTTCGCCTTCCTTTTTGAAAAAGTTTTGGGTTCCCCTCTTTATTTTTGTTGTTTTTAAACTATATAAAAGCACTCAACAGAAATAAATGACTCTCTAAAACTTCTGGGTTGTCTCCCTGGCAGCGCTTTCTTTAAAGCCATTAAGCTAGGCATATAGTGCTCAAGTAATGAATCCACCCGGATCCCAAGGTATATCAAAGCCAATTTTAATTAACAATGATTTGTAATTTAGTAGTGAGCACAAAGTAACATATATCATGCAACAACGAAGTCTAACTCTCTTCCTATGCATCAGCATGTCATAAAAGAACAATTCGTGCACACAATGTAAAGGCCAATGCATAGTATAAACAGTTTCTTGCAATTTTATCATATTGGAAACATAGAGAGGTGGAGATATAGTTCCTCTCTCATAATAATTGCAAGTAGGAGCAGCAAGCACATGCATATTATATTCATCAAAATCATCATGTGCAACAGTAAAAGGCTACCCATCAATATATTCCTTAATAAGAGCAAACTTCTCCGATATAGTGTAGTTTGGAGAATTCAAAAAGATAATAGGACTATCATGCGTGGGTGCAATAGCAACAATTTCATGTTTAACATAAGGAACTATAGCAAGTTCATCTCCATAAGCATAATTCATATTGGCATCTTGGCCACAAGCATAGCAAGCATCATCTAGAAGGGATATTTCAAAAGAATCAACGGGATCATAACAATCATCATAGCAATCATCCTCCGGTAAGCACGAAGGGAAATTAAACAATGTATGAGTTGAAGAGTTACTCTCATTAGAAGGTGGGCACGGGTAGCTAATCCTCTCTTCCTCCTTTTGTTCTTCGCTCCCCTCCTCATCTTTTTCATCCAATGAGCTCACAGTTTCATCAATTTCTTCTTCCATAGACTCTTGCAAAATATTAGTCTCTTCTTGGACAACGGAGACTTTCTCAATAAGCGCATTAATATAGGAATTATATTCATAATTATCCTAGCAATATTTTAAGATAGCTAAATTTTCAGGCCTATAAACATCATCATCATAAGCTTCATGCTTTTCAAACAAAGATTCAATTTCATAAGCACCCTTAAAAGCAACAAATTCTTCTATTTGTTCCACATCATAGTAATCATATATACCATTAGCATAAGAAGCTAAGGTTTCATTATCATTAAATTCACATGAAAAGGGAAGGTGTGGAGCCTTCACCTTAGAGCAACAAGTATAATCATATCTCAAGCATAGTTGCCTAGCATACCAATTCAGTATATGAATTTGATCCCATAATAGTTTCCCTTTTTGTGTTAAGTGGTAATCCCTAAAGTATTCACATTGATCCAACGTTACTCCCATTACATAATTGAATGGGGTTTTCTCAGGATTATTAAAGTAGTACATAATATTTTTCACATAATGAGCATCGAGGGTTTTAGGAGGTTCCCCATCTCCATGAGTAGCAAGCACACCTAATTTTTTTGGTATTTCGTGTTCCATAGCCATAACAAAAGATAGAGAACAGCTGAGAATTGGTATGGAACAATCAAAAATTATAGATACGACGGAGATGTATCAATAGGTGACTATAGACTTGCAAGATAGGATCAAGAACACTCATATATTGATGAAAACATAATAGGTTCAGATCTGAAATCATGGCAGTCGGGCCCTAGTGACAAGCATTAAGCATAGCAAAGTCATAGCAACATCAATCTCAGAACATAGTGGATACTAGGGATCTAACAATAACAAAACTAACTCGATTACATGATAGATCTCATCCAACCCATCACCGTCCAGCAAGCCTACGATGGAATTACTCACGCACGGCGGTGAGCATCATGAAATTGGTGATGGAGGATGGTTGATGATGACGATGGCGACGGATTCCCCTCTCCGGAGCCCCGAACGGACTCCAGATCAGCCCTCCCGGGATGTTTTAGGGCTTGGCGACGGCTCCGTATCGTAAAACGCGATGATTTCTTCTCTCTGATATTTCTCTCCCCGAAACACAATATATGGAGTTGGAGTTGGAGTCGGAGAGGCAACAGGGGGCCCACGAGGTAGGGGGGCGCGCTCCCCACCCTCGTGGACACGTGGTGGCCCCCTGGCCTTCATCTTTTGCAGGTATTTTTCATATTTTCTGAAAAGTTGCTCCGTGAAGTTTCAGGTCATTCCGAGAATGTTTGTTTCTGCACATAAATAACACCATGGTAATTCTGCTGAAAACAACGTCGGTCCGGGTTAGTTCCATTCAAATCATGCAAGTTAGAGTCCAAAACAAGGGCAAACGTGTTTGGAAAAGTAGATACGTTGGAGACGTATCAGCTCCCCCAAGCTTAAACCTTTGCTTGTCCTCAAGCAATTTAGTTGACAAACTGAAAGTGATAAAGAAAAACTTTTACAAACTCTGTTTGCTCTTGTTGTTGTAAATATGTAAAGCCAACATTCAAGTTTTCAGCAAAGATTATAACTAACCACATTCACAATGACGCATAGGTCTCAAGTTTACTCATATCAATAGCATAATCAACTAGTGAGCAATAATAATAAATCTCGGATGACAATACTTTCTCAAAACAATCAAAATATGATATAACAAGATGGTATCTCGCTAGCCCTTTCTGAGACCGCAAAACATAAATGTAGAGCACCTTTAAAGAGCAAGGACTGACTAGACATTGTAATTCATGGTAAAAGATATCCAGTCAAGTCATACTCAATGTAAATTAACAATAATGAATGCAAATGACAGCGGTGCTCTCCAACTGGTGCTTTTTAATAAGAGGATGATGACTCAACATAAAAGTAAATAGATAGGCCCTTCGCAGAGGGAAGCAGGGATTTGTAGAGGTGCCAGAGCTCGGTTTTGAAACAGAGGTGAATAATATTTTGAGTGGTATACTTTCATTATCAACATAACAACCAAGAGATGGCGATATCTTCCATGCTACACACATTATAGGTGGTTCCCAAACGGAATGGTAAAGTTTATACTCCCCCTTCCACCAACAAGCATCAATCCATGGCTTGCTCGAAACAACGAGTGCCTCCAACTAACAAGAGTCCCAGGGGGAGTTTTGTTTGCAATTATTTTGATTTAGTGTGCATAAAGCATGGGACTGCGCATCTCGGTGACCAGCCATTTATCTCGTGAGTGAGGAGCGGAGTCCACTCCTCTTGAGAATAACCCGCCTAACATGGAAGATACAGACAGCCCTAGTTGATACATGAGCTATTCGAGCATACAAAACAGGATATTTATTTGAAGGTTTAGAGTTTGGCACATAGAAATTTACTTGGAACGGCAGGTAGATACCGTATATAGGCAGGTATAGTGGACTCATGTGGAATAACTTTGGGGTTTAAGGGATTGGATGCACAAGCAGTATTCCCGCTTAGTATAGGTGAAGGCTAGCAAAAGACTGGGAAGCGACCAGCTAGAGAGCGACAACAATCATGAACATGCATTAAAATTAATCAACACCGAGGGCAAGCATGAGTAGGATATAATCCACCATGAACATAAATATCGTGAAGGCTATGTTGATTTTGTTTCAACTACATGCGTGAACATGCCCAAGTCAAGTCACTTAAATCATTCAAAGGAGGATACCACCCTATCATACCACATCATAACTATCTCAATAGCATGTTGGCACGCAAGGTAAACCATTATAACTCATAGCTAATCAAGCATGGCACGAGAAACTATGATCTCTAATTGTCATTGCAAACATGTTTATTCATAATAGGCTGAATTAGGAATGATGAACTAATCATATTTACAAAAACAAAAGAGGTCGAGTTCATACCAGCTTTTCTCATCTCAGCCAGTCCATCATATAACATCATAATTGCCTTTCACTTGCACGATCGAATGATGTGAATAATAATAATAGTGCACGTGCATTGGACTAAGCTGGAATCTGCAGGCATTCAATAAACAGGAGAAGACAAGGCAATATGGGCTCTTTTGTCAGATAAACAATAATGCGTATAAGAGCCACTTCAACAATTTAATCATGGTCTTCTCCTATCGACCCCCAAAGAAAAGAAAAGAAATAAAACTATTTACACGGGAAAGCTCCCAACAAGCAAAAGAAGAATAGGAAATATTTTTGGGTTTTCTTTTTAATTACTACTACAAGCATGGAAATTAAACTGATTAAAAGCTACAACTAATTTTTTTGGTTTTTCTTAAGGTTTATTAAACACACAAGAAGAAAGCATAAAAAGGAAAATAAACTAGCATGGATGATACAATGAAAAGTATGAGCACCGACATCTAGCAATGAGTGTGTAAACATAAATGTAATGTCGGTGGGAGATACGTACTCCCCCAAGCTTAGGCTTTTGGCCTAAGTTGGTCTATGGCCACGGCTGGCCTGGCGGATATCCATAATAGTAATTGGGGTCGTAATGAGAAGAAGAAGAGGAAGACTCCGATTGCCACTGGCTGACAATCATCTCCGGATCCCACTGGTAATTAGACTGTCGTGAAGGATCAACCTATGGTTCCGGCTCTGGCTCCATGGCTGGTGCAGGGTTCCGGTCGGCGTGAATAGCCTTCAATGGAACAAGGTACTGGCCTACAGATAAATCAAATAAAGAAGGAGCAGGCAGGGTGATAGTTTCAGGATGATGTTTATTAAAGAACAATTGATATTTAAGCTCTCCTTCCCTATTATTAACAATAAAATCATGTGCCACCATACTTTTATAATCTAGATAAACACGAGGCAGCTCTTTTTCTTCCTTCTCATAATGCTTAATAGGTATGTTAAAATGTGCAGCTAGGCGTGAAGCATAGATGCCTCCAAAGATGGGGCCCTTTGTACGGTTCAGACTTAACCGTTTGGCAATAATGCCGCCCATACTAACAGAGTTATCACCATATAAACCGTGGAGCAAAATAATAATATCAGGGATACTAAGGTTTCCACAGTTTCAGCGACCAATTAAGCAACGACTAGCAAATAATGCAAAATAACGTAAAACAGGAAAATGTATGCTAATGATTCGTGCATCGGAAACCTTCCTTGTTTCCCCTATAGTGATAGTATCAATAAACCCCTCCACATCATCGAGATGTGGTTCTTATGTCTTGCACTCAAAAGGGACTAAACAAACCCGACAAAAATCATAAAGTGACATCTCCTTATGCTCATCATATAAATAAAACTCCACCGTAGGTGGTGAGCTCCTAGAATGGAAATGAAAGTTTTGCACAAAGATATTTGTGAGTCAGAGATATTGATCGCATTGGTCGTGGAGGAAAGCGGTGAGGCCTGCATTCTTAGCCAATTCATGATAATCTTCATAAATCCCGACTGCTCTCAAGAAATCCTCGGAAGGCCATTCACACGCCCGAACCTCCGCGGTGCGCGACAGATTATACTTAGGCTTCGGTGCCTTTTCATTCGAGCTTTGGCTCGATGAGCCCCTCAAAAGTCTCCTCATCATTTTCTGAAAAATTCTAAATTTTTTAGTAACTTCAAAATAAAAGTAAACCAAACTCAATAATATTGATAGCAACTACTCCTACAAGTGCCTAGAGCCTATATCATGCATCAAAACTACTTTTGACCATATAAATTTGACATGCAAGCTCAAGAACAGGGTCACCTAAGCAGCAAAAATTGCAATGAATAAAGCACTAGAACAAAAACTAATTGGACCAATGGAGGAGTCACATACCAAGGAACAATCTCCCCAAGCAGTTTTGTGAGAGGTGCTTTGAGCAAGGAGATCGAAAATGGCAGCAAAGTGAGCTAGAACTCGTGCTTGAGCTGGATATTCGTGTTTGGGGGAGGAATAAGGAGTGTATGGGTGAAAGGATAAGTGGAGGA